>NW_008649089.1:88413-90003 GCF_000247585.1 Phytophthora nicotianae INRA-310 | reverse complement strand
GTTGCACCACAGTCTAGAAGCATCTTCGATGTTTTCTTCATTTTGCCAGCCATACTGATATCACCGCTGACGGCGAACTGTGGACGTGACTTGTAGACTAGAGGGGTTTCACTCAGAACATTAAGGCTGACAGTATCAAACTTAACTGCTCCGTTTACTTTCTCCTCCACGACAGGACCCTCTTTCACTGACGTGGTTTCTCGTTTCCCTGCTTCCCTTGTTCCTCCTTCCATGCAAAGCAGTTGGCCTTGATGTGGCCAGGCTTGTTGCAGAAATGGCAGGAACGAGTCTCCTTGCTCTTTGAATGCGAGCTCGGTTTGAATCGTCCCTTTCCTCGGAAGGGTTTTTCCCTTAGACGTTTTCTTGTTGTCTTGGGCGTGTTCATTAAAGGTCTTCGTCTTCTCGTGACGAACCTTGTGCTCGCTAGCGTCCAGCACAAAGTGGGTTACTTCAAACTTGACAGCTAAGTCCATGGCGTCACTCAGTGTCTCAGGATTCTCGAGCTCTACGTAGCTCCGCGTGCGAGGCTTGAGACCGTTCGCGTAGAACAGGACTTGGTCAAGCACGCCTATGCTTTCGGCTCGGAAGATAAGGGCAGAGTACTCGCTGTTGTAGGTCTCGATATCCGCTGCCTGCTTCCGACACTGGAGCTACTCTCGTAGCACTGACTGGTAGTTCGACGCTACAATTTATTGGAGCACATACTCACGGAAAATCCCCCACGTGTGCTCTTCCACTCGCGTCGTCGAAGCCCAGTGCTGGAACCATCCCGATGCCGGTTTCTCCATCGCTGACCCGGCGATTCCTGGTAGTCGCAGATTCGCGTCGTTGATCGCGATCCCGTTAATTCGGCAGGCGATCTTGATCTGGAACAGCCTTTCGCGCACGCCCCCCGCCCCCCCCCCCCTTGCCGGTGAGATAGGGCAGGTTGCTGGGCGCTCGCGTGCATTTCGCCATCGCTTGGTTGAGGCGGTCGATCTCGACTTAAAGTTGTGCGTTCGTCAGCATAGGCTCTTTGCTGTCAGGCTGCTGGGACCAACAAGTGCTAACAGTTTATCGAAGTCAGGATAGCTTGGGGGAGAGCGCGCCAAAAGAAAAGTGCCGCCCCCGCAATTCAGACGGATGGAAGGTTCTAGAAGCTTCCACAGCCGTCCTACATCTGCTTGTATATTAATTACTATGCCTATACATTCCATAGTACTAACCGCCCATTGCAATAATACAATAATATCACCCAATCAGATACATTAGTCGTTTTGTTCGTCCGCGCAGATCTCGACTGGATGCGTCGTCTGGATCATATACTGACAGCTCGGATGCAAATGAAACTAAACGAGCGCGCTAGGGCTCACTGGTTCTTCCTGGGCTTTTGACTGCGAAGATGTCTGCTGAACTGAGCGAATCCACGCATCTACGGAGGTGAACAACGCGCTAGCAGTCGCAGCGTCGGCTGCTGTGCCGCCGGAGAGTTTGTGGCATGAACGTTTGGGGGCACGTATCGAAGAAGAAGTTGGCCTTAGTGTCAAGAGGTGCGATCGGCGTCCCGAAGTTCTCGGGAAGCAATGAAGCAACGGAGAATGAGCCATGTGC
>NW_008649089.1:84354-85608 GCF_000247585.1 Phytophthora nicotianae INRA-310 | reverse complement strand
GTCATTGCAGGCTTCGCTCGATCAGTATTCAACCCGAATACGCTAAGCGACTTACCATCAATCCAAACGTATCCATCTTTATCAATCGGGGTAGTTTTGGCTGATCCATTGAGAAGTGGGACGATCTTCTTTCTCAACCCATTGGATTCGAGTGTCTCCTTTTCTTTGGATATTAGCCAAAGCAGTTTGATCTTACTATCCGTCTGGTCAGAGGCTGTGGAAGTTGAATTATTGACAAGAAAGTTCTCAAAAGGCGCTGCTTAGTTCAATCAGCATGATCGTTTTCTGAAGGCTTTCAATTTTTCGATTACGCATGTATCTTTGCGTAGTGTTGGCTGGTATTTCCAGCTTGGTTTCATCTCAGCTGCTTAACTTTTCACCCGAATGTGTCTGTCAGCTGCAACGCTGCAGACAATGGGTGACAACCAAGGAGTGTCCGACGCTAGACAGCTGAGGACTTCGCAGTCATTTGGACGGCCAGGGCCCTCATGCGCTGTATGAGGAGCTTGTATGGTCAAGTGCATCTTTCATGCGAAGTGAATACATGCATGTTCACAGTCAGTGCTGCCTGTCGCTCTGGCAATGAGTGGCTGGCAGTGACTGAGCGAGAACGGGCTGGTCAGCGCCAGACCCATGGTATCGCTAACTTCTAGATTTGCCAAGTGCAGACTACATCAATACATTCGGCTATCATTCCGTGCTTATTACCCCCGCATTGTCGTGTGTTCAAGTTGCTTCAAATTATCGGGCCATACTACAAAGAATTCTTTAGTAGAATTTCCCATTGTGTGCGCAATCCTGTGACGAGCGCCGCAGTGACGTTGAAGTCATCCGACCGCTGTTCGTCTACAGATCGACTAACAGTTAGTGCTACATTCATGACCTACCAAGTCCCGGGACGCCGACTTCAAGATGATGCGTGCCGCCGGTGAAGACAGACCACAAGCGGGTTCGGTACCGGTATTTTACCTGTGCTTCCGCCCAAGATCGAGTCCATCTCTCACGAGGCATTGGTCAAGTGGACCAAGGACCGACGCGACTACGAGACCAAGCTTCATAACCGGTGCCGAAAGACCGGTGAAGACTACGATGCAGTGGTAGAACAGATCCGAGGCTCTTTCGATGCCGACCTACTCGACGTTTTCTGCGAACTCCAGCTGAGTGTGGACCCTGCGAACGTGACCGAGGGGATGCTGATCGAAAACACATCGTAGGCAGCATCAAGAACAAGGTGTTACCTGTCAAGGAGCTCAT
>NW_008649089.1:53414-55218 GCF_000247585.1 Phytophthora nicotianae INRA-310 | reverse complement strand
AGTGTAGCAGTCGGTGCCCTCGAAGTAGTCGGGGTCATCCTCAGCCAGGGTTCCTCTGCACATCTTGGGATCGTTGAACACGGCGAAGATGGCGATAAAGTGACGTCCGCTGAACGTTCATCCGTCGAGGACGATACCGAACGTGGCCGGTAGCTCTTCAGCAACCCTAGCCTCGACAGACTTGAATATGCGCATCAGGTACCTTTTCAGAGTTTTCTTGGCAATTGGGGTGAGCGACGCGTTCTTCCTCATCATTTTCCGCTCGACGAGGCTCAAGGGGAGACGGTCCATCACAACCCATTGATAACACCGGAAAATGTTGCGGATCGCCTCGTCTATGACACGTAGACGAAGCGAGTTGCGATCCTTGGCGCCTCGACCCACATCTTCGAGGTAGGTGGGGTGGTTGATGCGGAGGTGGGTTAGCAGGTTGCGCACTCTTGCACGGTTTAGAGCACGTCAGGCAAACGTACTCCTCCCCGAATTCTTGGTGAATAGGAGAGAGACCACGAGCTTGTTTCTGAGCGGCTTGTTGCTGGAGGACATTGCGGTAGTGTAGACAGGTTGAGCAACCGGTAGCTGGTAGAAAATTGAATTCTGAACAACTAAATCTTGTTTTAGAGTTATGCCCATTGGCCCCCGCTCTACTGGAATCCGATTAGCCAAACTGAGCCCAAATACTGACATGTGACTGGTCTAAATTGTAAACCTCTTAGTTTTGAGTACTATAGTGAGATTTGGACAAGTGGAACGCGCAGAAGTGACTGGCCTGCAGGCACGAACATTTGTTATTGGCCAAATTGACCCCAAATACAGATATGCGATTGAGTAAAATCTGTATGACGTATTCTTATTTGAATAATCGGATCTTGTAGTTTTGGCCAAAAGCATATTATAACAATAGGTTGCTAATATCCTGAAAAAAATATTTCCAGTAAAAATACATTATGACATATGTAATATGCAATATATTGTTTAGCCTTATTACTTTTTGCTCTTCACTGGTTAGCTTCCGATAATTTTTAATACTGCATGCTCCTGAGAATACACGGAGAGTAGCTTGGTTTATAATGGCTAACCTCGTTTAAAACAGAATAATTTACGCGAATCATCATTTGCACTCATCAAGATAATTAAACAAATGACTTTTCCGCCATTTTCACAGTCCTCCCAGCCTAAAGCCAAGCATCATACTTGTGTTCCGGAATGCACTTTGTTATTTTAATAGTGTTAGTACATATTGGCGACAAACATGACTGCCGAAGCGATTTCTAACACATATCGTTAGATGATAATGTCTTGTGTATTCATCCTGAAAATATGCGCTAGTGATATACTAGACTGGAAATGGGTGGTGTCAGTGCGTATCCAGAAGAATGCAGATTCACTAGGAGATTTGCAATTTCGATAGTACAAACTTGCTATAATCGCGGATGTAGCAACTATCGTCGCCCCGCGATAATACGTAGCAACGTAGATGCAGAGGCACGGTGAGCAAAACGGCGATCTCTCGATGGTGAGTTATGAAAACTCAACCTATCAACATGCATCAAGAAGTTACATCTGTCGTCTCTGCTTGTGTTGCGCTACCTTAACGGTGTATTACACGACAAATGAGTCATGCTGCAGCTACAAGTCAGCGAGGTGCGCCCGTATTATTTTTTATCCTGGTTGCGTCACGAGTAGCAGTACGTACAGCACTGTAGGGATTGATTTGACAATTATCTGTGCACCCCATTAATAGGAATCGATTCAGTCGAAATGTCGAATGATTTGGGTTTTCCCGCCAAATTGTATAAACTTC
>NW_008649089.1:49960-50580 GCF_000247585.1 Phytophthora nicotianae INRA-310 | reverse complement strand
TCATTTAGAATATCACTTTAGGAGGAAACCCAAACCCAAACATAAAACATAAATAACAGTTCTCAATTGTACGGTAAATCGGTTTTTGCTTTCTTGTTTAAGTAAACCTATACTTACGAGACGTAAGTATAGTTAATCTAAGTTCAAGCAAACAACGCTTCCTCATACACGTGCACCAACGTGTAAGCCGAAATAGTCGGCACACAGTGAGCCCACTAAGTGCATGCAGTCACCACAACATTCCAGCTATGGAGTTTTGAAGCCGCGTAAATCTCCAACTCTCCCAGATCCGTGTTTCCCTGTTGAAGTTCGTCCAGATACAGTTCGTCAATGAGGCCACTTAGATCTTCCAAGTTCTTCATGTAGCTCACACGTTCGTAAACGAAGTCATCTACAGCGATTGATACACCAAAGAGTAAGCAGATAAACAAGCTCGACCTCTCGTTGTCAGGAAGGTACCAGGAAGAAGCTTCTACGCACAGCTGTTCTCGATCGTCTGCTTCTTTGATAGTATAGTTTCGACGCTTGCTTTTCATCATGGTAATTTGGTAATGAGCAACTGAAGCGAGGTACAACCAAAGTTGTGAACGAACTCTGACAGCCAACCATCGTATATTACA
>NW_008649089.1:45872-47175 GCF_000247585.1 Phytophthora nicotianae INRA-310 | reverse complement strand
GCATACAGCCATTTCTAGCGGGTCACCAATATTGTTGATGTTCATTCCATTTCCGGCATACTCAGAATAGGACGACGTCTCGTCGCGATCATGGACATAGGTGGAGGCCCTTCGCTCTAGGGGGGGGCATCCAGGCTCTGTGATGTACAGATTTCAAGTATTTGTCACAAGACGCTTAGAGTATGACGCACTGGCTATATTCAAGTTGCTCAAGCTACGAACAATCGGTCGCGTGATGGGTATCAACGGCAGCGTGAGAGAGACAGGACCAGGTCACTGCCGAATGATCTCCCGGTATCCAGGACCTAGATGTCGCTCTATTCAGGCTGTCCTTATTAGTAATACTGGGACTGACCGGATTCGCATTCGGGAGGGCTAAAATGGCAAGTTTTGGTACGAACGCTTGATGGTAGTTGAAGCGGCCCTTGGGAAGCACCGGAGACTGCTTGAATTTTCTGCACGAATTTAAGAAGGTGCAACTACCGGTGGAGTGTATTATGCCACGCGAAGAGATCCATTACATATCCTAGTTCACTTGGTATTTGTATGCATGATTGAGACCACATATTAGGAAGAGTGTGAAAGGACAACAACAACAATAAAAAAAAACGAGATTTCCATCCATGCACATAAAGCGAGGCCCAGCTTCAAGGTAAGCGTCTGGATAAGCTTGATTGGGTGTGATATGCCTGTTGGCGGACTTGAAGCTTACTTGCTAGAGTTCCTCTGGCAAGGACAAGATTGTGTGTGAGCCGATTTTATATCGGGCATTCACCTGACGGCGTTTTCTGTCTGCGTGCACGTTCGAGAGTGCGTGTTGAGTCCCATATATATGTCATCCAGATGAGTGTCAAACACTCGCCGCCCTCGTAAAAGCCTTGCCGGTGCTTGGTAACCGTTCCACTATTGGGACCACGCTGATTCGAAACACCTGCTAGTTTTGCTTGTGCTAGTAGTGTGTTATAATTTTTACGGGCTGGCATCCTGAACATCTAGAGCTTATATTTTACAGCGTCTAATGTGTTCGGTTTCAAGGTCGGTTCAGATATATGACCCGCCAGGTCACCGAGCAGCTTTTACCGCATAATACACATCGAAGCATTTTTTGTGATACATACTCACCAGCTATTCTAACGTCCAAGCCGGTGCAAGATCGTCGCGATCTTTGATGTCGAGTCTGCTGGATTCATCTTCTTTGTCGGGCGATTCATTTGAGCATGTATCTTCTTGACGGTCAATCTTGATATAGTTAGTTACTTGGATGAGCTGTTGCCAGTTTGCTGGTGTAGAATACCCCCCCCCC
>NW_008649089.1:42508-43857 GCF_000247585.1 Phytophthora nicotianae INRA-310 | reverse complement strand
GTTTGAGCAGATTTATATTATGGAGCCCATTCTACAGCGTCGCGCCAAGCGACGTATGAGGATTTTGCAGACCTGGACCGTGTTGCATTTCTGGATATTGAGAAAAAGACGGTAGAGCACAACCGATATGCAAGGAGTTTCTAGACAATCCCGCTGGACCTCGAACGCGTAACCGTCCTATGGTGTCTGAGGTTGCAGCGACTCTTATTGAGGATGGCAATTTGGCTCAACATCGGGATCTACCGCTCTATACACGAGACCACAAACTATTACGTTTATTCGAGACCAAGACTAGATACGATCCACTCCAATGTCTACTGTCTACTCCTACTTCCGTACAGCGAGAGGGGTTGGGCCTATAGAGACGTGTTTGTAAATGGCGATGAGTATCGCAACAAAAAGAAGATGTCGCTTCGCGCGCCCGGTGCCTACCGTCTCCACCAAGGCAGGCGTATGTTTCAGCCATGGTGCGTAGATCAGCGCGCAAAATGCGTGCAGGAACAGCTTCGATGGGTGGCTACGAGCCACTAAACAATTGGAGCCGACCAATACAGAGGTGTCCAGGATGCGCTGATCAACGAAGACACAATTGCTCTGGAGGAAGGAGAAATGCTGCTATTGGAATACGATCAGTCTAAGAATAGATTTGCGCACACGGATCGGAATGCGGAAGGCAGCGGAGGGTCCGTCTAAAAGGTGGATTCGGCGAACAATTATCAAGTGACAAATGGATGCATCATCGACTTGTCTCCGAGAGATATAGAGCGGTTCTACCTCCGTTTGTCGCTCTGTAATCGAAAAGACCTTGTATCCTTCAAGAACTTGAGACTGTTATTGGGGCCGTATGTCGTACATTCCAAATTGACGTGCGGGAGCCTGGCTACTAGCAAAATGACAACGAGTGGATCTCCTGCTTACGGAAGCAGTTGCGTTTAATGTACCGTATTAACTACGACAACTCATCTTCACGATTCTGGTTGTGTACTCAGATCCGGTGGATGTTCGTGGTCTTTGAAATCCGTTCTTCGCGCATCTTTTTAAATATTTCTCGCGAAAGCACCACTCTATAATCCATTCTTTCAAATCCTCATTTGTGGAGTATGAAACCCTGAAGAGCATGCAAGAACTACTCCAAACGAACGGATATTCACTTGCCAACTTTGTTAAGCTACCACAACTGAGTACGTTTCTCCGATATGCTCACGAATCGCTTCGATAAAACAGCTGAATTATACGTGAGCTTACCGGATTTGTTGAGTCCGTCTTAGGAGAGATTGTAAGTACAGAAGTCCAGCTGAATAAGGGACAACGGGCCATTTACGGTCAGATTATTCAAGCGGTGACAACGA
>NW_008649089.1:41420-42317 GCF_000247585.1 Phytophthora nicotianae INRA-310 | reverse complement strand
AAAGCCCATCGTCACACGCACGAGGCGGCTGACCGAGCACTGAGAGATCTACTTGGAAACGATGCTGAACCTTTCGGTGGGAATGCTTTCGTGCTGTCGTGAGATTTTCGCTATATTCCCCCGGTCGTGAAGAATGGGACACCTGTCGAAACTACAACACACAAGCTTACACTGAAAGTAGGAATGCCTATCATGCTGACGCGCACCCTGAACCCGGATCTGGGGTTATGCAATAGAATATGCCTACGAATAGTCACCCTCAATCACCATATAATTCACGCCGTAACCACGATTGGTGAGCGACAAGGACAGCATGTTTGATTCCCCGCATCGTGTTTTTCAGCGGCGAAGATATTTGAAACTTCCCATTCCAACTGAGGCGCAAGCAGTTTCCATCCAACAAGCGTGTTTCCATTACCATCACCAAGGCGAAAGGACAAACGGTGCAGTACTTGGTTTTGTAACTGGCGACATCGTGCTTTTCCCACGGACAACTGTACACGGTGTCGCGGGCGAATTCACGGATTGAGTAGCCAGCGAGGGCCGGGTCTACACGACTAACATCGTCTACAGGCGGCTCTTCGGTTTGGAGTAGGGAGCCGTAGTTTCACATACGAATTGACACATGTGCTTTTACATGTAAAAGGGCTTCTCACCAGAACTGTTTTGATTCCACTACAACTTGATTTCGTAAGAGAATCCGTGGTCACATATCTGGCACTAAAACCTGCCACCACCGCCGGGAAGCGACAAGTCTCAAACATCAACGCTAGCACGGTGTCTGCCCGTCCGCCTGAAAATCCTTTCAAAATATGATTGGCTGCCGAGCGGAGCGACGGTGCCTTCGATTGGCTAAAGTTATTTTATGTGGCATATATTTTTAACATTGTGTGGCGC
>NW_008649089.1:36098-37325 GCF_000247585.1 Phytophthora nicotianae INRA-310 | reverse complement strand
GAGAGAGAGAGAGAGAGAGAGAGAGAGAGAGAGAACCTTTACCATAGCAAGAGTTATGCGCAAAGTCGCTTTGCTGAAACCTGTGCATGTGAGCTGTTGTCAACATAACTAAATGGGAGTAATTCTACTTGAACCCTAGGCAGCTTAAAACCACGATGCTAACATGTCCAACAAAAACAAGTAAAAACATTTTCGTTTTGATGGTGTGGTGTTCGAACAGTTTAACAAACTGAGGGGAAAAAACCAGCCTGCACAGTGCACGATCTTAACGTAGTGAATATATAAACAAAACAAAAACAAAAACAAAACAAAAAACGTTTGTTAATAGTGTTAGGGCACGAGACCATCACTAAATATTCGTAAATAAAATGTATAATACGAGGAATAACCGAAAAAATACTTTAAAGTGTTGGTATAATTATACGCAGGAGACTACCATAGCTCAAAGCACAGTATACCTACGGATTGCAGTGATCACCTTGAGATTTAGACTTAATATATATATAGGAAATAGTAAATCATTTGTAGGGATAAATGAAATAAATGGGTTAAAAGAAATATTTAAAACTCGTCAATAAATGGGTTAAAGGGGATATTTAAGTGTAATCGATAAAGAAATGAAGGCTTAAAAAGGAGCATACCCGCCGAAGCGAAGCGAAGGTGGGAAATGGCTAAACAATTGCGACCTATAATAAATTACTGCCGCGCAGCGGCGGGGCCCGGCTCGTGATGATCAAAGCTAGCTTACCGTTCGCGCCAGTCTCCAAATCACTTCTTTGTCTATTACAATGGTCTCCACCCCCATGATACCAAAACGCACGCACTCCACCATTCGTCAGATCACGTCGGAACGCATAGTGCTAGCGACACAATCAACAATTCATCCCCGAAACCCGGGCTGGATGATACTGCAGATTAACTTGATTGTCAACTAACACACTCCTACAACGCCCGTATGTACTTGTCTGTCGATATACCCACTTTGTGAATAGTGTAGGTAAACTTCTGTAGAAGACCACCTAAATAGCAATCCACCACAGCAAGCATCTCGCCGTATTGTCTGAACCTCTCTCTGTCTTCTGCCATCACCTTTCAGGTGCCGATAATAAATCACTCCATAAAGTGTAAATGTACACAGGCTCCCCAAGAACACCGAACTCTTGACGATTAGCTCGAACATAACTTAGCTTGTGGAGATAAAACCCTGTACTGATCGAAGCAAGATCA
>NW_008649089.1:32135-34018 GCF_000247585.1 Phytophthora nicotianae INRA-310 | reverse complement strand
GACCGGGCCTTGGAGGCTGACATTCGACTTGCCTTGAAAGATGTCTTCAACGAGTTGGTCGAGATGTGGGAGGCCCGTAGACATGCCGTTGACCCCGAGATGCGCACGTATCTCGCCCCAGAGTTGCCGCCTGAGAGCGTCCTTGTCGTCGGAGGAAGGGCCGTGCTCTTCGCGGTCAAGGGCCGCGTCCAGGAAGGCGCGGAACCGCTTCAGCTCAGCGGCGGTGAACTTGGACGTCATGACGGTCGCGTCGATCGAAGGAAGATTGGGAAGTGAAGGATCCCATACCAGGGAAGGATGGTGGCCGCCGGTGGGTGCGCCAGGGGTACGCCACCTGCGAAGGGACGTTGAAGTGGAACGCAATGACGGGAACTGACCCCGAGCGAGAGGGCGCCGGGTGGGACACCTGCACTGGCTGTGGACGACGGTTGGAGGTCCACTAAGGGAATTGGCCAGCGATGGAGAAGTGGCTAGAATGGGCCGAAGCAGCCGAGCTAAGGGAGGTGGCAGGAGCGACTAACTACTGGGTGCTCGCTTTAAGCGCAGTCGCTGGCATCTTGGTGTGGGTGGTGACCACTCCATTGAGGAACGTCTCGTGGGCGTTCCTAGACAACGTCGTCGACAACGGTCGGGCAGTCTACTTCTTCGCGTACACCTGTGGTGATAGGTACCTTGAAGCTGCGCGGAACGCTAACGCCTTGTCGCTACCTCCGCTGGAGTATGCGTGTGCTCTGATCTCGTTGGCGTTCCTGATTCCTATCGCTGTGCTGCAAGATTATGAGGCACGATTTGGGATAACGGGACGGCTGTGCTTGAGGTGGTGTGAGGCGTTCCACCACTCCTGCTGTTTGTTCGTACCTGACGCAGTACAACTACTCTGGGTGTCTACCTGCAAGTACGCCCGAGCTACAGGGGAAGCTACGGTGGCAGTGATCGAGAGGACTGGCGATTTCTTGATGGGTATCTACTTGGCTTCCTCGTTGTTGTTATCTCTGTTGGTGTACCTGCCTCGACTGGTGTATGAGAGCGTAGAAGGCATACTAGGAGGACCGCTTGGCGTTGTCTTGGTAGTACTTATGGTGGATGTCTATTTCGAGTTCGCAAGAGAAAGCTGTTACTGGAGTGCCACGGTTCTGGTAGTTGGCTGTTACAGCCATGGGCTGCGTTATTATTGGACGTGTCGCCCCTGTAGGAGGACCGGGCTGGGGTCTAATGCAAAACAAGGGTGGAATTGACTCACTGGACGCATAGGACGCCGTGAGGAGAGAGAACGCGCCAGCTTGGAGCGTCTACGTGGAACGCCTAAGAAAGGAACGCCGACGGAGACTCAAGATGGGGGTACAAAGCCTGTTGGAACGCCGACGGGTGGCGTTCCAGAAGTGGTTGCTGGTGAGACCGTGCGACCGGCAGTGGAGGGAACAACTCGGCGAGGACGCCGAGGGTCGGTCGGGGAGAATTGTCACGGTCTACAGCTAGAAGGAGGTCTCGCCATTCTCGCGGACTGCATCCAGAAAGTCTGCTCAATACAGGGTCAAAGAGCTACATCCGACAAGACAGGACAAGAGGAGCAGACGTCGGCGTTCCACGTCTAGAGTGGGACCCGGATGAAGGGAATGAAGTGGTATCTCGCGGTGGACCGCTGCATGGAAAAGGTTCAAGGACAGGTAAGGAGTCTCTAGGTCGTAAGTAGAGGTTCAGTCGTGTTTTTCCTTCTTAAACCAGAAGCATTCGGAATTCATTAAGTTACTTTAAGAGTTATTGCGTTAGTTCTCGTTCCTACGTCGGCCTGATAGATACACGACCCCGACACTAAGGAGGAGGACCGCGACAATCGGCGTGGCTGACGACCGCGCTAAGGCGTCCCATTTTGCGTCGTAGCACTT
>NW_008649089.1:26806-30850 GCF_000247585.1 Phytophthora nicotianae INRA-310 | reverse complement strand
AGCAAACCTTGATGCCCTTTGTTATACAGTGAAAAAGGTGCATCGCGATAACAACTACCGGAACACCCCCACGAACAAGTTCAAAAGACAGCAGTTTGCTGTGAAATTGTTGCAGTATATGGCGGCGGACAAGAAGATCTTGTATCTGGACGAAACCAACTTCAATCTGTGGATTAGCCGCAGCAATGGGTGGAGCGTTCAAGGTACTCGCGCGGTGGACTTGAACACGTGTAGCAAAGGCAGCAACATTCATGTTATTGCTTGTATTTCACGCGATGGAGTTGAGTATTCGGAAGGGCGTTTTGGGTCGTTTAAGTGGGAGTCTGCAAACGAGTTTATTCGCTGTATGCTGCGTGCCCAGGCGGCTCATGCAGATCTCACTAATGTTGTCGTTGTGTTAGACAACGCACCCTGCCACAACCGCGCCGAAACAGTGTTTGAAGAGGACGAGTTTGCTCAAGTCGAATGCCTACGTCTCGGACCGTACTCACCTATGCTGAATGGAATTGAGAACGTGTTCTCTGCGTACAAGTCAGCAGTGAAGCGGTACATGGCAGTGAACCGATGCAAGATTCTTGACGTTCCTCAGGGAATGACCATCACAGCTCATCGCTCGACATTTCTGCTGCATGCGGCAAACAACATCTTTCGTGAGGTCGTCACATCCGAGCTTTGCCGTAAGTGCATTCATCACACCTTCGGGTTTCTTGCAGATGCTATCCTACTGAAAGACATGGCCGTGGGAAATTGACAAAAGTTGATAATTCCTCTCCGAAAAAAATAAAAATAAATAATAAAAAGCGCACTGTGCATTTTGAATCCTGGGTCTGGTTATTTTGAACTGGGGTTTGCCCGCCACTATGCACAGGTCGGACCCGGGGTGGTTGTATTGAAACCCGGGGGTGGGGAGAACGAATCTGAAATGGTGTAGTCACAACTATTCAATATACCGCTAAGAGTGTTTCATTGGCCACATGGACTGGCCCCTAATTGGCAAGCCGGCCCCGAATTGGCTATTTCCCTAGAGTTAAACGATACTCATATTACAGGAACACATCCGAGTCTTAGTCCCAAGGAACAGAGCAACTTCTGCAACGTCCCCTAACAAATTACTGTATCCCAGTTCAATACTACTCTTATAGATGATAATTATTCGGTAATCTATTAGCAAACAAGAATATGACATTTGTCTAGGACATCGATGGAAATGGCGACCTGGCTTCCCCCAATCTCAAATAGTACTCAAGTCTGAAGCAGTACATTATCTTAACCTGGCATGATCACCAGTAGATTTTCTCCAGCATTGCGTTTACTTCGTGTCGGGTGTCTTGCCCTCGAGGCGCGCGTTGCGCTGGTCGGTTAACTCGGCTGCCCAGGACTGAACCAGCGGCGTGCGAAATTTGCCCTTGGTGCTCTGGAAAAAGTCGTCCAGTGGGATGTTCTGGGCTATAGACAGCAATAAAATCATGAGCAAGTATAGTGGACGGTAGCGCATTTGTGAAAATCTATACCTCGTTCGTAGTCGTCGGCTTGCAGAATCATCTCGAACTTATCAAAGTCCTGCAGAAACAACACATCAGTAATACAAGTAGCAGCCGACCAAGAAGAAACACGCACCTTGACGATCTTGGCTTCCTCAGTGGACCCGGCCTCGTATTCATTCCACAGCTCACGGATCTCCGCAGCGGACGGTGTGTTGCCTAGTGTGTTGCAAATTTCGTCCAGTGCTTCCTTCTCCATGCGGTGCTTGTCCTCCTCAGCAACACCTGCTCACAAGACGTTCCGCGTCAACAAACTACCCAAAAAAGATCAACTTCACAAACTTTCCTACCGTCATGAGGCGTAATATCACCCACCAGCGACTCCGCTAGGTCGTGCACAATGGCCATTTTGATACACCTACTCGACCATGGGTTATATAACTACACCATCAGCTTCACACGGATTTTAACGATTGGACAAGGACGAAGACACGTACTTGGAGCGATTCACGCTCTCATTAGCGTCGTCTAGCAGCATGCAGCACATTCCCATGCGATACATGTGATCAGACACAGACTCGGGCAGCGCCACCTTGTTATTCACCCATCCAGTGCGCTTAAGTGTCTGTGCAGTCCAAAAATGACACCGGCCATAGCGTTCAGTGTCCGGTTTTTTTCAGCTACACTTGGTTCCAGAGCGATTCCTTCGCGCAGTATATAGACTGTATTCACATCTATCCAACGCCGTATCGTACTTACTTTCAGACGCCCGCAAAGTCGCAAGAACTCGATGGCACTCAGCGCCTTCGCACCCGTAGCCATCGACATTTTTTAATTGAGTTGTGTAACCTCATTATACCCCAGTTTTACTACACTCTTCAATTTTCAGCCAATCAGATTCGTTGGCGCTATTTCATAATTAAAAATGTGGCCGCGTCGACAGCCAGCTAATGGCAGTTCTTCGAGCGCTAAAAATTCGGCCCCCACGGCCTGTACAGCTCCTTCAACAAGTTCATCTTCTCCTTCATCGTCCTCTCTATCTATATCTCTTTTTGCGCCGCGAAGAAGCGAGTTAAAAGCCTCAAACGCCAATGCTAAGCCTAAAAAAGCCATAAATACAAGCAGCGACGACGCGGCGTGGCTATTACGTGCCTTAGGCAAGAAGAAAAAGAAGAAGGTTCAGACCGGTATGAAAAAGAAGGTCGTGAACAATTCAGAGGTTGAAAAATCGACGAAAAAGACGCAGCAAAAGGTGAAAAATGAGCGAAAAGGCGGCACCATAAACCTCTCCATGTCCGTGCAAGAACGTCAGCAATTGTGGCGCAATGGTGCGGCCAAAAAGCCTCAGGATGAGGCTGCACAGCGGGCCAAGCAGCAGGAACGAGAACGTCAGGAGACAGGCTTCGACCGCGTCTTTCAGGAGGTTTTCGGCAAGGATCAAGAGGAGCAGAAAGGAGGAGACGAAGAAGAACTGGGTGGTATCCTAGACGCCGCTAGCTCTTCGTCGCTTAGTCTCGCTATTACGACGCCAATTGAAGACGAGAAACCTATGAAAGAGACTAAAGCAACCGGGAAACGGAGAGCTCCAGACGAAAACGAAGAAGAAATGTGGGGCTTTGCTTCAACGGGGAACAGTGCGTTGAGTCTCGATGACTTTGACGCCCCGAAAGAAAGTAGTGACATGGATTCTGGCAACTTTAAGGCTAAAACGACCGCAGAGTTTGAGCGGTGGAAAGCGGAAGACGCTCAGAGTGCCGTTAGTGACAACTTTGTGCGCCTGAATATGCGGAAGCGATTGAAAGGCAGCTCTGGACGTGCGAAGAAGCGCCCAGCTTATCTGCGAGCACGGAATGAGAACCCTCTTGATGAAGCTACGGGTGAGAACTCGACAGGAATCGCGCCAGTTGTCAACGCCAATGGCAGTCAACAACACAAGCAGGACAAGTCACTGTTGGCTGATGATGGAGTAGACTTCATTGAGGAATGTCTGGAAGCTTTGGCCAAGGCTGAGAAAGCGCATGAGCTTGCTGAAAAGAAGGAGTCAATGACTTCCAAGCAATCAGAGCCATTGGAACCCCCGAGATGTCATCATGCGCTGGTCTGCCAGAGCTTAGAAGTCAAGAAGAAGAACAAGAATCACGGCCGCAAATTCTTTGCGTGTCCGTTGAGTTTTGATGAGGGACGCTGCGATTTTTTCCTCTGGGAAGACGACCACGTCCCGTTTGCACTGCAGACTCTCTTCACGGTCTCTTCCACGACCAGTATCAGTGCATCAGCAGCTGAAGCAGAAGCTGTTGAGTGCGTGCCTCTCGATATCGAGGCTTCCGAAGAAGAGCAGAGACACGCTATGCTCACGAACTTACGTTTGGTGTTCGGCCACGCCGAGTTCCGTCCTGGTCAGCAGTGGGCTATCTCCAGAGTACTGCGTCGAAAAGATACTCTACTAGTATTGCCTACAGGTGCCGGTAAGTCGCTGTGCTACCAGTTCCCGGCACTCTTCCTTCCTGGTATTACACTCGTGATCTCCCCATTGATCGCGCTGATGAATGACCAATACGAGAGT
>NW_008649089.1:15757-17061 GCF_000247585.1 Phytophthora nicotianae INRA-310 | reverse complement strand
AAACCATCACCCTTGATAATATTCTATTTGCTCTAGATCTGCAGTATAGCCTGCTGTCCGAAGCTGTTGGAGATCTATTCAAGTCCACTTTCCCTAACGCCAAGAAGTGCGTTCTATTCTTTGCCCATCGCATCAAGTTCGAAGCCAAAACTGGACAAGACACTCGTCTGTACCAGTTCGAAGCTCGCCCGACGAACACCGAACAAGCCCATGCGGCCACGTCAGGATCTGGCGAAAACTGAGCAAATAAAAGACGTGGAATTGTCAAATTTTGACCCTAAGCAATACTACTTCTGCTCCTCATGTACTTATGCTAAGTCCCATCGTAACCCTTTTAATAAACGCACCGTTGAAAGGGATAAACTTCCCTCTCGAAATGGTTCATACCGACATGGCAGGACCTCTACCAGTTCAAACCCTGTCAGGATGTCAGTACTTCCTGATATTACATGATGACTACTCACGATACATGTTCATTTACATTATCAGGCGAAAGTCAGATCTGTACAACTGCTATGATAACTTTCGAAAGACGGCCCAAAACATGTTTCGTGCTGATGTTGGCCAACTCGAATTTCGTGATAATAAGTACGACGATGAAATTCGCAGTTTCCAAAGTGATACTGCTCGTGAATACGAGAAACTTGGTCGCATCATCTTTGAAAAGTACAACACACATGCCCAATTCACGAACGCTTACGCACCACAACAAAATTGCGTAGCAGAGAGGCGTATGCGCACACTGCTTGAGCGAACAAGAGCATTTCTAATCGACGAAAATCTACCCCATGTCCTCTGGAGAGAATGTGTAACTCATGTTGCAGATCCTCTTAACATGACCCCGAGCTCTGTAACAGACAAAATCACTCCATACGGAAATGGTTTAACAGAAAGCCATCCGCACAATATATATATATAGTTTTTTGTTGTACTGCATATGCGCACATTCCAGAGTTATATCGAAACAAACTCGAGAAATGAGCCAAGAAATGCATGTATCTGGGCATTCCCCCCAACAAGAAAAGGTTACCGACTACATGACACGACGGAAAATAGAATCATATATAGTCGTGATGTCATTTTTCGAGAGAAGGAGTTCCCTGACTTGGAATTTCTAGACTCTCAGGCGAGGAATGATTTACCCAGCCCCCTAGCTCAGGAAGATATAGGACCTCAATGTCCTCAACAGCTACCAACTATAAAGGAAATGCTAAATCGAAATACAAACGTGCTCGCTGCTGCCGATCATATCTCTACGCCAAAGAAATCAAAACACTCTAAAGAAACGACCCCAATTTCTACAT
>NW_008649089.1:11612-12557 GCF_000247585.1 Phytophthora nicotianae INRA-310 | reverse complement strand
GTTTGTGAATATGTGGCTAGGCAGGCATCAGACAGGAATCGGCTCGCCATGCTTCCGATCTGCCTCGTATATACGTACATGTGTTTCTGGAAAACACATGACTGATGGTGAAACTTAAAAAAAAAAATCTGGATATGTTAACCGGACCTCGTAAGCCTGGGCACCGCTCCTCCAGACTGGCATGTGGCCAAAAAGGTGCTCTTCGCGAATGAAATGCACTAAGTCGAAAAGTTTAAGCCTTAAGATCACGATAGACCCCTCGGATGCATCCAGAGCATCGTGTCAGGATATCAGTTTGCCTTCGAGAGCTCGGATTTAAGCCACCAAGGCTGGGAAACCCACCTTGGTTGGTAACGATTTACGATAAAACCACGTAGGTTTTAAACCTTTTGAAAGTATAAATAAGGCATTTTTCTCGCATTACTTTGATCGTGAAGTCGACCGGCCAGTCTGAGAAATGCGTAGTTTGAAGTCACAATAATTCAAAGATCTGTAGGGCATTTGTCAGGAAGTGCTTAAATCACCATTGACAATGGTGTAAGGCGGCACCATTGACAAGATAAACTACATGATATGCAAGTAAAGTACATTCTGAACATAAATTCCCGCAGCTTCTCATTCTTGAAAACGCCAAATCGGTTTCGCTCCCGAATAGTATGGATCGCGGCGTAGGTGGCAGTGCATATGCAAGCTATCCAGATACATACGTGTTCGGCTAATTCTTTAGCACAACGCTTTGACGGTATCTGCATGGTATTGCACCAAGAAAATGCCGATGATAATGCAGCTAAAGAAGAGAAACTAACGAAAGAAACACGCACAAGTCTAGAACAAACCTCTAACGTTCGCAGCGCGGCTCGAGTATCGATGCCGCCTTCCACACTCGATTTAGAATGAAACGCAGGGGCCACGATAATAGGTGTCTCTGGGCATTATCGGGTACGG
>NW_008649089.1:9732-10552 GCF_000247585.1 Phytophthora nicotianae INRA-310 | reverse complement strand
CACTAGATTTTACGTTCTGTCATATAGGTTTTGTACATGGGTAAATTGTGATGTTGGCGCAATACTAATTTGGTCTTCTACCGTGAGTAGTGACCAGACAATCGTCATACTGGAAATTCTAACACCTGATTTAAACTGTGGTGCTGGCGTAATACGGGGTTGGTCATCGTTCCGACCGTGAATTCTGGTCAAGCACCAAGATATTTTCTTCAACTGTGGTGCTGGCATACTAAGGAGTTGGTCCTCCGGTACGACTGTGAATTCTGGCCATGCAAGCACCCTACTGGAAATCCTAGTATAGTGACTCTTTAGTCGTCTTGTTCGTCCGGGCAGCTCTCGACTAGATGCGTCGTCTGGATCATATACTGAAAATTTGGATGCAAATGAAACCGGACGAGCGCGGTAGGGCTCACTGGTTCTTCCTGGTTTTTTTACTGCGAAGTTGTCTGATGAACTGAGCGAATCCAAGCAGGAAGTGTCTTGCTCTGACTGGGTCTCTCGGTACTTCAGTCACCACAGTCTGCTGGGGGTAGTAAACTTGCTTGCGTTTGCAGCAGATGAAGATCCCCACTAACCCAACAAATTGTAATCTTACTAGGTTTTGACCAAATTATTTTCTTTATTTGTCAAGATGCATTTGGAATTACACGTAAAACCTTTAAGTTTAAAAATTAAGTATTAATTAAACATTGGTTTTTTTATTTAATACATGTACAACTTAAAAAAAAATGGTATAGATAAAAATTAAAATAATAATCTAAAGTTTCTGGTACAACTCATGTACTTATATGTAAAATCCAGAGTTTCACCGCGCTAGCAC
>NW_008649089.1:5598-6292 GCF_000247585.1 Phytophthora nicotianae INRA-310 | reverse complement strand
TCCACTCCTTTTGTCTTTGCGACAGCTTGAGCAGCTGAAACAGACTTTGCCACTGGTTGGGTTGTTCGAGCAGATGTGCATGACTCTGGCTGGAGTCTGCGACGAGAAGTACAATCCTCTAAATCATCTTGGTACTGCGGTGGTGTCAATGCTAAGCTGGACTTGTTTTGACGGCCGAGAAGCTGTTGAAGCGGTTGTCGGTTTGATAAACTTGTTGTATCTGCAGGCGTAGCAGCATGGGACATCCCGCTTGGTGGTCGATTTTCCTGGTCGGGTTCACCTTCGTCATGTTGAAAGTCTCTGCTGGGGTTGGCTTGGTCTTCATGATCATGACGGACATCGAGATCCTCACCTTCAACATTGAATACGGTTTCTCCACCGTCACTTTCACCGCCCGCTGGGGATTTATCAAGTCTGAAATCAGGATAGCCGAACTCATGGCCTTCGCTATCGCAAGCAGTGGCTGCTCCACCGCTATTAGCTCGGTCAACAGTAAGTTCATCAAGTAGACGTATGTCGTCGTCGCTACGATCCGGTACATGGCACTCAGATTCTGGATTAACGTTGGCTTGCTCTGCAAATATTGCGTCCATCCTCTTGTAGAACGGACACGCCCTCTCGATCATGTCGTCGACCGTAATTCCATTTGCCAGCATCTCTTCCGTGATTCCGAACCCTGTGTTGCTGTTCTTAC
>NW_008649089.1:4107-5498 GCF_000247585.1 Phytophthora nicotianae INRA-310 | reverse complement strand
GCAATTGCTGAGGATAGAGGAGTTGAAATAGTTATTATTGGAAACAAGGATGTTGAATTGGATATCAAGGAATTCACATCAACGGAAGGTGAGGCTCGTCATGATATCCTAAGCAGGGTTGACGAGGGCACTGATTATACGCGGAACGATGCTGATAATGAAGTGAAAGCGGTTCTAAAACATATTACTCGAAACTACAAGCAAACGGAGTTGTTATTCATTTTAGATTACAACCGGTCGTTAATACTAAAAGCTACATCAAACGTACTACATCGGACAGCCGACAGCTACCAATCATGTAATTATCAAGAATGATCAGTATAAAACAGTGTCGGGAGAAGCTATTAAAGGTATATTGAAGACAATTCGACGGATGGACACTTTTAATAGGCTAATTCAAGGGTTGGAGGATATCGAAACATATGTCAATCAGACCAACGACAAAGCTACCAGACTGAACCTCGATGGTAATCTCAAGTACCTAAATGAGGTATTGAGAGCTAATTCAACTCAAGTCAAATCGAGAGTAGATGGAGAGTTCAACGAATATCCACTCAAAAAAGGTCCATGATGAGTCGGAGACGGTTTTCCAACAGTGTGCAGGGGAACAAAAACGATACGAAGAGGTAGGAAGGCTGCGAAAGGGAGTAACTTGAAGGCAGCTAGATCACCTCTGAAGGCAGCTCAATCTGCTTTCAAAGCAACTAAGTCAGTATTTTAAACTAAGACCAAAGCATGATCTTCTACGTCAGCTAAACCAGGTGGAGGTAAACTTACTGGCAGGGGTTTGAGAGGCGCTGGCGTTAAACCCCTCGACGGAGTCGTGCGTAGCGGCCGAACGTACAACCTTAACGAAATTCAAGGATTAGCAACTCCCTCAGTTTACGTATATAAGCAGCTAAGGATTAAGTATATTCGAGTCCCAAATCTCGATTCTAAAACGCTTGTCATTGTTCAACCAAATCGCCGAATATGCGGACCTAAAATGCAAATCAGTGTCAGTCTTCAAGACTTGATTCAAACTCTTGCTTTCAAGCAACATATCGATCAAGCAGCGTATGATAAGTTGAGTATCGACGATACAAAATTATTCAAGGAGATCCTTGCCATCACCCATCTTCAATATAACTTTCATGATCGTCTCGAGGATCCACTAGCATCTCTGAAAGCAGAGTATGACAAGCTGAAGGGCAAACTTGAGTTGGGTCACGACAACCCTTCGATCGTCAAGCAGCTCAAATCCCTGAGTGTGGATATGTATTCTAATCGTCTCATCTCGGATTCAGAATTCAAGGATATTATAGTTCGTATGATATAGAACAGAGCTTAGGCAAAGTCAAGGTCTGCGACCTTAATAAAGTTGTAGAACATTTCATATCTTAATGATATTT
>NW_008649089.1:0-992 GCF_000247585.1 Phytophthora nicotianae INRA-310 | reverse complement strand
CTCCAGGTCAGGACTTTCACCGGAATTGATTACCGAGCCGGCGTCTTCTTAATAAGCCTGCCTATTTCCACCCTCGCCACACTATCGGCCTGCAACCTCTTTCCTACTACCCACTGAAGCATTTGTTACTATTGGATGGAACAATTGTTTTCATCACACTGTAATTGATGTACATCATTATGTTTCATGCTACGAAAACGAAACGAAACGCTTGATATGGTTACTCGTCATATTCGAAAATGCTCTTATGATATTACTTTCAGTTTACATAAGATATTGTATCGATGCACCTTAGGTGTGTCAAAGATCCAACCCTGGTCAATTATTAAACATCCAAAATGGTACTAGCGTTTCAGTCTAAGGAGGTTTAACAATAATTTCATCTCTTGTATACTTCGCGCTGAATAATCTGGTTCTGTTAAACATCTTAATTTCTTGATTATCCGTCCACCTCCACGTAGCCATATAATATCTAGTTAGCTTACGGTGTCTTCGCGCTAATTTGATTCTGAACTTCCTCGTTGGCTTCATCACCTGAGCTGTTTCCTCCTCTGACACTTTTCTTAGATTTTTTTTGTTATTACTTTAAGAATTTCGGTATCATCTACGCCCCATTTCCTTACATAGGAGTACCTGTATAGTGAAGAATATATCGTATACAAGTTCGTTACCGGTGTTTGGTTCATATTGATCTTGTTCCAAAACCGCTATTTCTGAACTAAAATGCTTGAAATACAAGAATAAGTATACTCTACGCTAACGTGGCGAAGTGTGGATAGATGTGAAGACTACTATAATATGGGAGGTAGTTAAGATAAGACGTACAGGTATGCATAGCGAAGATCTCTAAAACGCCCTCAAACTCTCTTGTGCGATGCAGTGTAGAATGGAAAGTGATCATTAAACCAAAAAAATGTTCTTCTGCTTCCTACTTCTGTGCTACGTGTTCTAGAACTCTGGAATACTCTAGGGTAGTTCTGGAATATTCAGTG
>NW_008649088.1:149850-150439 GCF_000247585.1 Phytophthora nicotianae INRA-310 | reverse complement strand
TGCTGATGAGCTGCCTGTTTCGCTGTCTTGCGACGGATTGACGCTTGCCCTAGCACAGCAGGCGGCTGCAGCACTCTCCTTCTCGATATCGACAACTCCCGTTGACGTCCCAGACACTACATCAGTAACAGTTGTGTCTGAGTTTGATCCGTTTTACTAGTACTACTAGTAGTATTTCTAACGTGGCGGAGCATGTACGCCCACGAACGTTTAGTTTTGTCTGCAGCTCAAACCCAAACGCATAGCTCCTCTGCAAATCTAATAACTCCCCAAAAAGAACGAGGCGGAGCTATGCGCAATTTTTTTTCAAATGCTCATTATTTTCCGCATGGAGGTAGTATGTATCTATAAACAATGCATTGACAGTAGGTTTTGTGCTCAAGGATTGTTCCTTGGTGATACAAAATCATGAGAAAAGGTTAAACCTACATACAGAAGTTGAGAAACTACAGACACTCGGACAAAGTACATAAGGTATAGGTTAATGTGTAATTTTCAAACTCGTTTTTTTGTCAATTATTTCCTTTGAAGGTGGTTTCTTTGGTGAATACTTATGCTGAGCGGCAGAGTTCATTCTGCACTTGCAGAA
>NW_008649088.1:145309-146901 GCF_000247585.1 Phytophthora nicotianae INRA-310 | reverse complement strand
CCACCCTCCTAGCTTCCTCTACTAAGAGTCGAAACACCTCCCGTCGCAGCCCGTCGCTTTGCCTTCTGAAGGCATCCGCAAGCACTAGCAGCACGTCTGAATCTTCGCCGGTCATACTCGACGAGCACAAATTCGAGAATGCCAAAATCTAGAAGAAACGAAGTGCTTTCGTGTCCGGGACAAAGTGACGGGTGCATTTTAAAGTATTAGGTAAACACACCAATCCCTCCAACGGGACTCTTTTAGTTGTACACACGGTGGTAGTTGTATGTCATTTGCGGTGGATGTTTTTAGGAATATGCCGACTTACATCTTTTTTAAGCCCGGCATACTTGCTGCAGATAAAGCGATGCCTTAATGTATATATAAGGCAGGCGTCCACTGGAATAGTATAAATTCTCACCACGTGCAGAGAAATTGACACTTTTTGAGTGAGTATATAATGTAGTCTCGACGTGCATGGTACCTAGCACTTCTTAATTAACGTTCCAGAGAGTTGACGGTGTATTGTTGATGGCAGCATTGCAACAGATTGCCTAGATTTATGTGCTATCGGGACTGCAATCGGTTCAAATGTGGGGCATGTGAAGAATCAACAGGACTGGAGTGACAAGCCGAACGACGAAAAGCTATCATTGGCTCTGTAAAAGCTGTAAGTGCTGTAAAATACACACGGTCTGTCAGGTATTAGTGTTCGAGTCTGGAGATAATATCGTGCTCCGCCACACAACAGTTAGCTGCAGCAGGAGTTTAGTGAAGGTAACGGTCTGTTGAAGTTGCAGAGTCTCACTGGGACGAGTGCAGCACGGGCAATACTGCAGTTAGTATAGGACAGCTTAACCAGAGGGGGGTTTGTCACCGACTGAGGTTTTCCCTACCTCAATCCCAAACTTGCTGAGTGGAGAACAAGTGTCGTCTTCTACTTAACGTCGGTAAGGAAGCTCTTTGGTAATCGCTCCGCCCTCCGCCGTGCTTGGCGAATTAGTATTAATCTACCTGAGTTGATAGACGAGGGGAGTTTGTTGTGTACGTTCTGCTTGTACAAGCTGACAAGCTTCTAGACATAGGATGCTATTAAAGATGTCGTCAAGGCTACGTAGTTTTACGATAGCGCAGCGTGCACTTCGCGACTGCGCCTCGCGGATGCATATAAAAAGGGAGCTAATCACGTCACTGAAGGGATAATAATACTCATTTCATTCGAATACTTAATTTATAACTAATCCCAAGCCATGCCGACATAATCGCAGATTTAGGTGTATTCACAACTCCCGTACGTATTTCATGAGCCATATTTCTTGTACCAGTGTTGGCAGTTTGAGTATCGTACTCGCTCAAATCGTAGTTTTGTAGTAAGAGAGTGATCACATAGGTTAATGTGTTGGCTTTGTGGCGATTTTTTCAAGTGTTCGCCTTTTACGCGTTGCTGGTTACTGACGTGTGAACTTAACCCTTTAACTACCGTGCTACTTAGAGGCCCCTACAGACCTCTAACAGATCAAATAAGCGACTCTCATTGGACAAAACACTTCGTTGCTCATCAACAGATGCAGCCGTGACGTCGATAGAGGTCTGTAAGGACCCTTAGCAAA
>NW_008649088.1:144187-145209 GCF_000247585.1 Phytophthora nicotianae INRA-310 | reverse complement strand
CCCGCCTGCAAGTTGAGAAGATCGAAGCTGAGGAACGACGTCGTCAGGACAAGATGGAGATGGAGGAGCGAGCGCGTCGTGATCGCGAAGTTGCTCAAGCTCGTACTCAGGAGCTCATGCTGCTGATCGGAGCGATCACGAAGAAGGCCTGAATAGTTGTCAGCGACAGAAGGCTTCATCTGGACATGCGCAATGCAACGAGGCAACTTAATCTCAAATCAAGTAGCGTGATACCTGCATAACATTAGCCTCGACAATGAAAATCCAAACAATTGTACGTATCAACCTTGTTCATGTTCACCTCCGTTGAAAGTGACAACTTCACGATCGTATTAAAAATCAATAAACAAACTATTAGTTGTTGCTAAGGCCAACGCAACCAACTAAAGAAAATGAATTCTTCATTACAAACAAACTAATACAAGCGCGTGGATACCTCCATTTCACCGGAGAATGTCGTTCGAATCTGCGAGATGCCTACAGTCCGCACACGGTAATACGCCATGTGAAACAAATTGTTCAGCCTGAGTCCGCGAAGCTCCGGGTCGTAAGGCAACGGAAGGTTGAGGCGGGAGTAAACCTTTTGGACACTCCCAATGCCCCATTCGGCCGCCTGCCTCACCGACGTGATTGCGTTGTGAAGGGTCCGTGCTGAACTCCGGACCGACGGCGTCAGTCGCTCCAGATCGCCGTCTTTGAGCGGTGTAGGTATGCGACCTGTCATTTCGGTAGAGCACGGGAACGCGGAGTCTGACACGACGTTCTTGCGCGGATCTGGACAGTATGTAGGATCGAGAAGCCTGTTCCGGAAGCCTAGGGACGTGTCGGAGTCGTTCCACGATCCTGGACAGTTGTGTTTGCACCAAATAATGCATCCATCTGCCGCGAAGCAGATTGTTCCAGTCATAAACACCGAATGCAACCAGCCATTGTACATGGCATTCTGGAGGTCTGCATTTGAAGGCTGCTGGACCTGCGAAGTATCACACGTTAAATATGAATACAAATTTACATCCGAAAAA
>NW_008649088.1:139999-141902 GCF_000247585.1 Phytophthora nicotianae INRA-310 | reverse complement strand
GACTAGATTTTGCAGTGGATACCTCACCTTGCACTGTAACCTCACCCATGCGCATCAACCTTCCTTCCGTTTTGGTGTCCTCAAAGCTTGTTAAACTCAGATCTGTTTGCATGCTTGTTTGAAGGAAAAAAAATGCAAAATATCATTGCAGTAGCGAGCTCGTGCCCTAGTACGGTACAGACCAGAGTAGATTACTTGGGTAGAGGTATACAAGATGTATTTGGTAGCATGCCACCGGTAAGTGCCGGTTGCTCGTGGCCTTCCTGCCGACAAGAGTGTCCCCCCCCCCCCCCCCCAAGGCCTCTAGGGCCAGGCGCAATTGTTGTCTGATCCTTTAAAAACCTTCGCCCAACCTTCATATTTTTCAATTTGAACTTTCATCATTTTGTTAAAACAGTATTCAGTTTTAGCAAATAAAATTAAATCAACTCCTTTACACTTGTGAGAGTGCAAAAAACTAGTTAAATAATAGCTAAGGCCACTTGTCTCGCTGGATTAAGCCGACCACTTTGTCGTGAAAGTCCTCGTCGCACAAATTGATGCTTCTGTCCTCAGCAAACTCATCCAGAAACTCCTCGTCCGACAGTCCATCCTGAACCTCTTCAGCACTTGACTCTGCGCTTGACCCTTCGGAGACAGGTTCCCACACACTGTCGTCGGAATTCATGTCACTGTGGCCTTACTGATCCGGTCTCAGCAACCCAAGCAGCCTTCTTTCACCAGAAAGGGCAACGCCCTGCTCGGACGACACACTGGGACTTGCAAGACTGGTGGGTGGTGCCGGAGTGGAGAAGGCGGCTGGATGCATGTCCATTGCTCGGTTGAGTTCTAGATCGCTTTCGATACACCTTGAGAAAATGGGTCACTGTGGGAACAGGATCTGTTTGCAAAAAAAAAATCATTTAAGTTCGAATTAAACTCGCCAATCTTTGAAGCCGTTTTTCTCGACAACTCAAAATGGTTCGTAAGGATCAGTTTGTTTGACGCCGTTTCATATGCAGACAAAATGTCAAGTCTCAACCTGAAGGTCTTAAACTAAAAACTATCGCAGTGCTGGTGGCTGCTGTATGACTTGCATCTTGTTACATTGATGTGGTAAAATTTCGTCGTCTGGAACCACGTTTCTACTTCGAAAAATCTGATACCGACATTTCTTAAAATCTCGAAAAAGAATGAAATACTGTTACCGACAGCTTAAGACTGTATATATATATATGTATATGTATGTTGTAGCAGAGCTAAAGAGCTTGGCTAACAGGTACATATTTCTACCAGAATGATGTCCGATGAAACGAAAGTGATAGTAAAGTGCTCATATATTGGGCAATAAAGTGTAAATATGCTATTGTTTTAAACAAAACTTAACTCTTTGTTATTGCCAAACACAGCTACCAATACAACTTGATAGTGTATTGACGGACCCCTGCTTTACAACTCCCCCTCGACGCTCAAACTTACAGATCGATTTTGGTGCTACTGAACATGCATGATCGCTCGACTGAGCTTCCGATATCAGCAGTACTACATCCAGTTAGAGCCTTAATAAAAAAAACCGGATACACTATAATAACATGACGTGAACAATCTAGGCACGTTTGGCAATTGTGTATTGATTTTCTATTTGATGCCGTTAGTCGGATAATACATACAATTATCCTATGGTTTGAGACTGTGAAGCTAGTCTCGTCTCTAACTCACCTAAAGCATACTTAAGTAATATGCATTATAATAAGGGCAAATTGCCTTTCTGAAACGGTAGGAACCTGTACTGTGTTTTAGGCAGCAATATAGCTTAGTTATCTTCTAACTGCTCAGTAATGTTCACTTTCTCTTTCACCAACTCTTCGACAAGTCCTTCTACTCTACGTGCTGAAGATGCCCCGTAACAGATACTATGGAAGGA
>NW_008649088.1:136284-138004 GCF_000247585.1 Phytophthora nicotianae INRA-310 | reverse complement strand
TTTTTAGCTGGCTTCCCAGGATAATGTTTCATGCATGAAAAGCAAAATATTATCGATTTTTGGTGACTCAACTTCCTCGATAAGGATCGTTTTGAGGTAAAAAGCGCGGGTAGTTTTCAAACTCAAATTAGTTCCCGCCATTTTACAGCAACTTCCATGAGTGAAACAACAGCGGCATCGACGACGACTCATGCCCCAACGATCGATATCGGGCCCACGTCAACCAGCACGTCGGCATCGACAGAACCAGCACCAGCCCTAGTGGATGACGAGGAGTATAGCGACGATGGATTCGATTCACAAAACCTTCGGTACAATTGCAACCAGCTCCACGCGAAAATCCGCGAATTTCTGGGTACTAAGGAGATGACGCTGAAGGAGTTCCCCAAGGAATGCCAAGTCAACCCAGGCCCATACTACCGATTCATGGACCTTAATGGCCGGGGCAGAGGAGATGGCAATACCAGCTTTATTGTTTTCTATTGACGTGACCGGAGGGCGAAGATTGAGAAAAGAAAGCAAAAAGCGCTTCGGAACAACGTGAGCAGAAGGCAAAAAAAAAAAGACAAGAGACGGACTGGATTTACTCAAACGCATCCAGGAAATTGAATTGGAAGGGCGAAAATGGTTATCCGTCAGTCTACGATGGATTGCGACGAGATGCGCAAGAAGATCAACGAATTCCTGGGTGAAAAAATCATCACTCAAACAGCTTTTCTGAAAGCCTTGGGAAATGTCAGTGCCAACAGTTTGCGCAGCTTTATTAGCTTGAAACGAGTAAATACGAGAAACACACATATACTAAATGATCAGCACTCATACACTTTCCCCCAGCACTCAAACATAAACAGAACGGACCTTCGCAGCCGTGTGTCCCACACAAACTCCACACAAACGATTTCCGACCAGCACGCAGGCACGTGGCGCAACACAGAGCTCGACGGCAGTTCTCCGTCCGTACTGACGGACACAGGTGACCCCAAGAAGCGCAAAGCGACTCTATCGCTGCGCAAAGACCATTACCAGGTTATCCAGCAAGTGTGACTGCATCAAAGGCCAGAACTGATGAGTAAAATACCCGAAAGGGCAAGTTGTATGCTGTCAAATTGTGTATACCCTCAAGGACAGCGGTGGAGGGGAATGAGCGTAGTGTTGGTATGTAATGGGAGAGCGCCACCAGTATTGAGAAGAATCGCCTGTCGATGAAGCCTCTCGATGAGGCTGCGTTGCTTGGTTGTTACTCAGCTCACGTACAGCCAAGCAACGCTCACGTCAAGATGGTAAGTACGCGCACAAAGTGTACATTGTTCCAGTTAAGCTAATACTTCTATGTGTTTGTGCATGCCATTCCAGCTTAGTTGATATGCAGCGCGTGCCCGTTAGAGGTTGGGCGTCCAGGACCTTGGCGGCCTGAAGAAATCGTTCGCTTCTTGTTCGGACCTCGGTACACGAGACGCTCACGTCCGGAAAGGTCGATGTGGCCTCTCGCATTCAATGCAGACAGTACGTGCGTGCAGATACCGAATTTCATGTGGAACCGACACGGACATGTGAGCGCACGGACGTTTACTCTCCACCCACTGGCAGGCATGCCTTCCGTTTCCATGCGAGCTGTGTGAAGCCCTAATTGGGCAGAAGCGGGTAGATCCTCGTGCTTGCGACGCTGGTTCTCATCGTAAGGTCTACTCGCCGGAAGTGCACGTACATACACTACGTCAGG
>NW_008649088.1:132414-134259 GCF_000247585.1 Phytophthora nicotianae INRA-310 | reverse complement strand
ATGGCGATAGCAAGCGCTACTACCTCGTTTCGGAACTGTAACTGGCAAACCGAAGAGTGAAGGTGATGAGCAACCATATATTACAAGGGAATGATACCGAAAGAGGAAAATATTTTTTTTCTTTCGGTATCATTCCCTTGTTGTCTCTGCAATTACGGCAAAGAACTCAGTGAAGAATGACTGTCGACAAAATGTTGTTCAAAAAGCATTCGCAGTTTAGTTCTTGAGTGCGATCTCGTACGTCTGCTCGGCGATGCTGCGTTCCTCGTCCGTGTTGATAACCAGCACCTTGGTCTTGGCGTTGTCGGCCTGGATCTCGACAGGTCCAGAGCCCATCATGGACACGGCGTTCTTGTCTTCGTTCAGCTCAATGCCGAGGAAGCCCAGATTGCGACACACACGCTCTCGGATCATAGCCGAGCTCTCGCCAATACCGGCCGTAAAGATGACAGCGTCCAGGTCACCACCCAGTTCCAGTGCGTAGGCACCGAGGTACTTGCGCACACGGTGGGCGAACACGTCCAGCGCTAACGCAGCAGCGGGGTCGTTTCCTGCACGTACGCGGTCCTGGATGACGCGGATGTCGCTCTCGTCACAGATACCGAGCAACCCGCTCTTCTTGTTGAGCATAGTGTCCACCTCCTGGATAGTCATGTCCAGTTCCTTGCACAGGAAGGCGTGGAGCGCAGGGTCGACGTCACCACAGCGCGTGCCCATTACAAGACCTTCCAGCGGGGTCACACCCATGCTAGTATCAATGCAGCGTCCCTTGCTGATAGCCGCAATACTCGAGCCATTGCCCAAGTGGCACGTGACAAAGTTGCATTGCTCCACAGGCTTGCCGAGGAGAGCAGCGGCCTTCTTGGCTACGAACTGGTGGCTGGTACCGTGGAAACCGTAGCGACGCACGCCAAAGTCCTCGTAGAGTTTGTGAGGGATGCCGTACGTGAAGGCCTTGGGCGGCATTGTAGCATGGAAGGCTGTGTCGAAGACCACGACCTGTGGACACGGGCCAAAGACCTCGGTGGCCACCTCAATACCCAGTAGATTGCCAGGGTTGTGCAGTGGGGCCAGTTTAACGTTGGCCTTGATGGCCTCAATCACCTGATTGTCAACCAGTGAGGCGCGGCTAAAGGCCTCGCCGCCGTGCACGACGCGGTGGCCCACGGCCTTGATACCTTCAAGATCTGAGCCGAAGAACTTGCCCACGGCCGTCTCCAGGGCTGTACGGTGCGTGTCCAGAGGCAATTCGATCTGCTCCTTCTTGCCCGTGGCCAGCGTCTTGTGTGTGATGCGGCCGTTCTTACTGCTGGGCGTGGACAGCTCCACGAGGCCCGTGAAGACAGCGGCACCCACGCCTTCAGGTTCCAGGCCGAATAGTGAGTACTTGAGCGAGGAACTGCCAGCGTTGATCACCAGCAGATGCGAGTCCGCTACGGAGGATGAGAAGGCGCGCGTGGCCAGTCTGGTGACCGGTAGCTTGGACGAGAGTGAGCGCAACATGGCAAAACTAGTTGATCCTCTTGTGGCGAAAATGGAGGAATGATACAATTGTTGGATGCACCAAAAGTTGTCACGTACTTGTGCGAGTTGCAAATTGAGGGGCTCTAAATAAAAATGTTGTTGGTAAATTTCACAACATGTTGGAAATGCAAGCTTGCTTTGGTTGCAGTGCTGGTGCTTCAAGACATGTGTTGACTTGCTGTTATAGCGCGGTGTTGTGCTACATGTATGGACAAGAACACCTTGCGTGTGCGTCGATGAGATAGCTTTGCATCGAGGAAGACGCAAGGTTTACACACCGCGATTGACTTGGAAAGTGTAGGGCGCGTCATCCGGTTGCAA
>NW_008649088.1:127916-129744 GCF_000247585.1 Phytophthora nicotianae INRA-310 | reverse complement strand
CAATAGCCATTGAGTCACTGCGTGTTCTCTCTCATCATTTTCAGTCTGAACAGCAGTCTCCTGGAAACCCGTACGTACATGCCGTACAGAAATAGGAGAGGGCCACGAACTCTGCACGGTCGATGCTTCCGAGCTCTCTCCTGCTTTAGCTTCCACGCTTTTCTTCCACTTGTCCTGGAAGTCATTCAATTGCCGTCTTACTGCCTGAAGCTCCGCGCTGATCTCGCTCTGCTGAGCCAACAGTTCGTTTTCCACTTGCTTCTCTTTCTGTTTAGCTACTGGGGATAGCGGCTTCTCCTCTGGCACTCGGGGAGACACGCAAGGTGCCGGTTGGAACCAATTGGCGCTGCTGCGGACACTCGAGAGACCCTGAAAGCTTTCCTCTAGTCTACGCCGCGTATACAGCGTGTGGAGTTCACTCAGATCACGTTGTTTTTCCTCCTGGAACCCTCCCCGAGAGCGTTGTATACGGTATACACGCTGGTGCTCGGTGCTGGCCACACTGCTAGCCGTGTCCAAGCTCACATCAGCCTCCACGTCGCTCCAGTCGCCTGCGGAGCTACTGCTAGCCACTTCGCTGTACTCCTCCCAGTTTGGCAGCGCCCAGGGGGCACCCGTGTCGTCTCTAGGGTCCTCGGTATCGGGGCGCAGTGCTGCCATGAGGCAGGTGTCGTTTGGCTGGAGCTTTTGGGAATTTGAATTGTGAGGAGAATGTGATTGGTCGAAAGTCCTTGGAAATGCTCCAACGTGTTCACAATGTGAACTTCTGTTCACATTTGTTGTATACAGAAGGTAACTTGCGAGTATTTGTTCACATTTGTTATATACAGAAGGTAACTTGCCCATATTGATTGCTCTCGGGCGAGTAGATAAGTGCAAGCCTAGAATCAGTCATCAAACAGCGAGAGGTGACTGGAGGACGTTTTGAGGCGCTTTCGACGCCCGTTGCTGCCCATAGTAGTGACGCTCGTAGGTGACGACGATGCAGCGTCAGCGTTGGTACCCGAGCTTATAGTGCGATGCGTTCCTGGCGGACAAAGTCGTTCGTCCTCTGAATCTAACCAGCGCACCTCATCGCCGACCTGGATCTGCACGAGCAGCGATGTGGAGGTGGCCAACACCTTACCGTCACGCCACAGCATCCGTTTTTTGCCTGGTCGCGCCTCACCCACCTGCACCGCGTCATGCACTTGGAATTTCCTCCAATTAGGCACTCTCGAGTGCGTTGGCATGAGCCTCGGCGACGTTTTGGCCAGCCACTCGTCCCATTTCACACTCCAGCCACGATAGTGCACCTTGACCCGCGAATCCGTGATGTCGACGATCTTCGCTTCGTACCACCTGCTGTCGGTGTCCAATGCGTCCACACTTTGGTCCAGTTTAAGCTCCGATCTCCACTGTTCCAGTTTCACAGGAGTCCACTCTTCTCGCGTGGGAGAAGACGGCGGCGATGGAGCTACAGCCTCGGAGTTTGGAATGTGGCCATGACCTGTAGCGCGCTCCTCCAGTCCAGAAGGATACACGTCCACGCCAAGTCGTCGACCCATGGTCACCACCTCGCGACGCACGGCCCAGTCGTAGCCAAACTCCAGGGACAGCGCACTCCACACCGGCTCGCTGACCAATCGGAAGTCCACATCTTCCATTAGATTAGGATGCAGGATAGAGCGACTACAGCAGCGACAACTGCGCTTGGCGTCCACAATGTCGGAGTTGCGGATGCGCGAGTCGGTGGGTGTGTCACCGCGCTCCACCACGCGCTGCCACCAGCCACATGACACGACGAACCAAGTATCACCGAGGCGATAGCTGCGTGCCATTTTTTTTT
>NW_008649088.1:123588-125166 GCF_000247585.1 Phytophthora nicotianae INRA-310 | reverse complement strand
AAGACGAGGATATCCAAGCAATATGGGATGTACGATTAGTTGAGGCGCGTAATGAGTTACGCTAAATAGTCGACGGCGGTCTAAAATATCTTGCCTACAATAAAATAACGAGGTGTTCTCACTGGGCCAGAGCTGCCACTGCGCTATGCCGGTCCTGGAAACCGAATGAGAAGCGGCGACTGAGACCCACGCCCATACTGACACTGATGCTGCCGCGACGCTTCTTGGAGAATTGCTGGTTGTGGCGTCTCACCTCTCGTTGCATCGAAATGCTGCGCGAAAAGCCCAACGCGGAGCGGTTCTTGGCCTGCTCGGCGTCCACGTCAAAGAACTTGGCGATAAGCGAGAGCAGCTCACAACCGCGTACACGACAGGTTTGCAGCTGGATCGGGTTGCAGAGATTGAGACGCATAGCCATCTTGAGGAAAAATTGGTCCAGCTCACTGGCACGCGCCTCGAGCTTGTGCTGTGTGAGCAGCAGGTGCTTCTTGGGAAACTTGTCCTGTTCGAAGCCAGCGAGGAAGTGGCAGTGCTCGGTGCAAGAGCTCTGCACTGCGTTGTCACTCAGCGTCTTGCTGAGCTCGAGCCACAGCTCGCGGATCTCGCTGTAGCGCTTGGCTACTTGCCAGCGCGCACAGCCACAGGTGACCTGAAGCAGGTACAGCCACGTGCCGTCGGGCGAGAGGCGCAGCTCGCCCACTTTGACTTGCAACGTCGAGAGATCCGGAGCGCTCTGGGTCGAGACGTCCATGGACATACACTTGGATCTGGTCGCGTTAACCATCGCACAGGTGAGATTTTGGTCTACAGCGGCGAGATGCGGCGATGTGCACTGTATCGGGCGAAATGGGGAATGAGTCTACAGCATCGCGTCCGCTCGCCAGCGAAAAGCGCAGCAACTGGTTCAAGTTAGTCAGTAATACAGAAATGTAGAAAGAAGGCAAGAGAACGGCCGGATGGGCGGGATTGGTCTAAAACCGGCCGGTGGTCGCAGCTGTGGGATGCGTCTGGTGACACGCGGGCGTTGGTACATCTACAATCGTTTGGGCTGTACCAAAATTTAGAATACAATCGTTTTCAGAAGTAATACAGGCAAAAACTTAGCAGCAGCAGGGATATATTATTGACGGTTATTGGTTTGTACAGGTTTCGAAACGAGCACACAACTGTAGTGAAGCCATGTTGAAAACGGTGTGGACCGGAACAACTCTGTGATCGTCCTAGCAATGCGATGCGACTTCAACTTCATCGACCAATAATGCACCACTTGCGGCCAGCCTATCCAAGTCTCCAGTATCTCACCGCCAATATCGCACCGGATTCATACCCGCCCACATCGGACGATGGCCAGTCCAAAACAGAACTGTGCCCAACGGACAAAGGTTAACAAACTTTCATTCGAAGCGGTCGTCTGGATATTCGGTCGCCATCGTAGCACAATTTGTGCTAAAGGAGTCCCACACACGTGGCAGAGGGACAACAGTGTCGGCTCAAGTACTAGAACACCTCGAACGCTTGCGTGCTTGCTATTGTTAGGGAGTAGATAGCGTTTCTGAGGCGGAACCCCACCGCATTGCC
>NW_008649088.1:119145-120738 GCF_000247585.1 Phytophthora nicotianae INRA-310 | reverse complement strand
GTAGTCGATGCGTGGAAATCGATCGAAAATGACGACGAGGATCACTCGCCAGCATTTCAAAATCCCACAACGACTTCATCACCCACTCTCGCTTGGCTATAGTTGTTTGTACTCGTTCCCAGAGCTGTACAGCTGTCGGAAATTGATCAAAGTGGTCGGCATGCGTGTACTTGAGTACCAAATCTAGTTTGGCTTTGGGTGGTAGTTGAAGCTCGTTTAGAACGGAATCCATGCGTCGTTGAAGATCTGCACGTAGCGGTAGTGGCGCTTGACTCTGGCTTTGATTTAACTCAGCTGTATTAGATTCAGAGCGATTACCCGATCGCGGTCGACCAGACTGGGGTCGACTATTTGGCGAGGTTGCAGCTGAAGTGTCTGCAAAATGTTTCTGGATAAGAACGTGCTGTGCAGTCTCTTTGTCTAGCAGCTTGCTGTGTCTCGCCATAGTCGCAGTAGACTGCCTGATCAACAGAGAATTCAACGCTGACCTGCGAGCTCTTGTGACTGCGGCTGCTCTTTCGTCTTCCACGTCGTTTTTGGATGGTGAAGTGGACGATGTTTCTCCATCAAATTCACTTGTCTCCGCCACGACGTCCTCCACTTTGTCGGATAACCTAGTGATGTTTTTGTCCGTGGTCGAGACGCTCTCTTTGCTACTTTTCTATTTGGATTTCCGCACTGGGGAGCTCCTTGCTGTAGACTTGATTGGGGATTTTGAAGGTAACGGTAGGGTCAGATCCTCTTTTGGTGGCGACGGTGCTGTGGAGCGATTATTTAGTTGCGAAGCGAGTGAATTATGACCATGTACCAAGGAACAAGCTTCGGACACACTGCCTTCAACGTTGGTGACATCGTTTTCTGAAGAACGTTTCCACTTTTCAGCTTCTTCCTCCTCGACCCACCAGGTTGTCTCGGATGCAGTGGTAATAGTGTCTGCAGCTGGTGTTGCATCCGCGTGTTCGTTGCTAGGCTTTCGTTCAGGACTTTGTTGAACCATTTGATCGGAAGGAGCGCTCGAAGCAAATCGTGCTCTCTTGACTGAACGTCGAGCACTGAGACCCCGATAATACTCTCGCAGCTGATCGGCAGTATCTGTAGATGGACCGGTTGCACCTGGTTCTTCAGTTGCGGGACTATCTTGTTGTGGCTCGCTAGCAGACTCGCGATGTTCATCCATTTCGCCCGACGCTGAATTGTAGCTTGGATAGTATTCGTGCCGCGACCATGATTCTTTTCGTGGGGATCGTAAGGAAGCTGAATACTGCAACAACACTGTGTCGTCCTCTTCCGATGATGCCGACGAAATCTCATCCATCGCCCTTTGAAAAGCTTCTAGCGCAGCTGCTCGCTGCTCAGCCTCGAGACCTGCTCGATAATCCCGGAGCTTTTCGTCTCGAACTTCATGCCACCGGGTAATGTTGGCCTCCATCGCAGCAAATGGAGCAGCTGTCGATGGTCGACGTCCAGTCAAGGAGTTTCTAACTGATCTGGCAAGACGTTTAGCGATCACTGCTGGGGATGAAGATGGTCTCCGTGGTTGTAATAGACTGGCAGTCGAAGTCGGAACAGCTTTCCCACCATTGAAAAACCGAT
>NW_008649088.1:114595-116400 GCF_000247585.1 Phytophthora nicotianae INRA-310 | reverse complement strand
ATTCTTTACTATGGGAGCTGCTAGATATGCCGTACACCGACATGTTCGAGCAGGAGAGTGGCCAGCTAGTGATCGACAAGACGAAGAGCTCGACGGCACTGCGTATGCTGTCCCTCTTCGCCTTCCACGATCCTAATATTTTCTCTCGGTACAAATTGGTGCACGGCGACAAGGATCTTTTCCGCCTTGCATGGCTCAAGACCAAGACTACGTTTCACATGATCGCCAACCCGCCAGGAATTGCTGGCACAGTACGAGGGACAAAATTCTGCGGCATGTCGATGGCCCAATTCGATACAAATGGAGAGGTTTTATTCCTTCATCGCAATGCCCAAAAGTTGAAAGGGGGACTTGGAGCAAAACGCAAACCTGACGAGAAGATTTGGACGCATCTGCAGCGCTTCCGCTACCGTGCTGCCTCACCTCACGCGCCAGAAGTTGAGGCCACGTTCGAGGCGTCCAAGCCAACTTTGCCGCCAAATAAGAAGATCGACAGCCCACATGTACCAGTGGGGAACTTGAATATGCCGTACAGCCTGCTTCGTCAGAAATATTCAGTCCACATTTTTAATGGTGCTCCAGAGTTTGACGAGACCCAGTGGTGCTACGGCCAGTCGATGCTGACGGCACCAAGGTACAAGACTGTTGAGTGGGAAGACACGGCATTCCCAAACGTGGAAAGAAACTTGTTGCAGTATGCGAATGAGGCGGTGGCATTGCTGCCACAGTCCGCAGTGGAGTACGTCGTGCAAAGTGACCGTGAGGAGGCAAGTTGAAGTGAGTGTCAGCAAAATCGTGCGTTTTAGTGTAAAATGTAGCTATTTATTGCCGCGGAAACTGTGACAGGCCCCCTTAACAAAGAATACGCCCTCTGATTGGCTGGATTCTATTAAAACCCATATAATATAATTGTGGATGAATTCATTGCATATCCCTCTTCTCAAACACTATCAAAAAAGACCTTCCAAAACTAGATACCTGTCATATCGATTCTCTCCCCGATGTGCCTAACGTATCTGAATACCCCTACCCTGTTTATTGCCGTAAGACATCAAGCCATTTGTTCAGGCATCATACCGCATTCCCGTCTCACCGGCGCCCATGCATCGATCTCCGAGCTCCTCGCCGCGCTCACAGCGTGGGCGATGTATCAATCCCGTGTTCATGTACTTGGCTATTGCGCTCTACGTCGGGTGCCTGCTCTTTTGGTGGCTCTTCCTGAAAGGCGACGCCAATCGTGTGCGGATGTCGAGATGGAGTAGCGCTATCTCCAGTAAAACCACAGTAGAGCCAGAGATAGAAAGCAGCACAGCAGATACGCTACTAAGAACTTTCGCTCGAGGCATCGGAGCCACGACCCCCGAGTTGTTAGAGCTGCACAAGAAGCACCGTATCCCAGACTACAAGTGTGTGGGCTGGAGACATACCGGCAACTGCTCGCCCGATGGACCGAGAGAATCGGAAAAAGACCTGAACTGTGGAGGAACTGTGCAAGCTGGTGCATCAGGCTACTGTTTACTTCGAGATGAAGCCACCGGTGAGGAGATTCAGGCCATGAGAATGAGCTGCAACTCATTGAGGAACAGAACGACGTTCAAGTGCAGTCAGGCTGTTGACTTTGCCCGCGTGGCGCCACAGGTGAATGCGATTATTGCAACCAAAAAGAGAGAGTTACAGCAGAAGAACGAAAAAGGCGAAATGCAGTTAAGAGGAAGCGTGCGGAGCAACGGGACCGTTACGTCACTTCACAGTGCAGAGCCCACCAGAGGAATTGTGATGGTTGTGTACCCGAAGTTGCTGCACAG
>NW_008649088.1:111745-112370 GCF_000247585.1 Phytophthora nicotianae INRA-310 | reverse complement strand
TACCGGGAGGGATATGGAGTATCCTGTAGGTGTAACGTATTAGGAGGAAGCTTGGTAGTTCTCTGGAAAAAAGTGACATTGTTAATCAGAGTCTGAGGATATCTAGTAAATATTATCTACATGCTGTTGTGTCCACTCCTTCAGCTTGTACTAGTCACTATGATCCGTCCCGTAAACTTTCTCACGTGCAGAGTCTCGAGGTCCGGACGGAGTACAATTTGACGTGGCTCGCCAGCCTATGCAGCGGAATTTACGCTGTTTCGTGTCACCCATTGGGAGCACCTTGACTTCCGGTAGCTGATCATAAGGGTCATTCGCGGATCGCAAAGCAAATGACAGCGAGTCACTCGGCCACGCCAGCAGCAGCGATGTATACGAGATGCAGGTAAGTATTAGTAAGTAGAGTAACCAGCGAGCAGCGGACGTCGAGCGACGCGGTTGACGAGATGCGATTTTGGAGGGAGATCGCCATTCCATTCTGAAGCTTGCAACTGGCACGTAGTACAAGATATAAATGTCTGACTAAGTTGCAGCCAATCAGAAAATAGGATATTCCCTGGCTCAGATTGAATTAACTGCATTATGATTGGTGTAAGCCAGTCATACATACATAGACTCAAACATA
>NW_008649088.1:108798-110999 GCF_000247585.1 Phytophthora nicotianae INRA-310 | reverse complement strand
CAGCCAATCAGAAAATAGGATATTCCCTGGCTCAGATTGAATTAACTGCATTATGATTGGTGTAAGCCAGTCATACATACATAGACTCAAACATAGACTTCCCATTGGTTAAAAATGATTTGGTACTCTCATACCATACGAGTGTTGCACATGGCAACAATGGCCGAAGGCTCTACTCGCCTGCGCGCGGGCCCCGCATCTCCATCGCCAGTATTGTCGTCGCCGCTGCCTCGCCATGTTGGGTCCAGCACACCCAGACATGTAATGTTCAGTCGCTGGCCGCGTCTACTGCTCTACGCCGGCTTCCTGTATGTTTGTGGACTTGTGGCCTTCCTTCTGCATACTCGCGCAGCGTCACTGTCCAAATCTCTACCATCAAATGAAGCTTTTGACGCCGTCCAAGAGTCCTCCAACTCTCAGTCAGACGCAGAGGCGATTGCTCAAGCAGAGGAACACGCACGCGCCGTCAAAATGTTGCCACCAGGTCAGAACCGACTTCGCGAACTCAGATGCATCGGCTGGAGAGCAACCGACAGTTGCAGTCCTCACGGGCCGAGATTGCCACATCTAGACAAACCGTGCCACATGATGGTGGAGCATATGCAATCCGGTTATTGCGAGGTGGAGGACAAACAGACCAAAGAGAGGTTCCGAGTCATGCGACGGTATTGTCGAAGTGTGCGATCCGAGGGACAATTTCGATGCTTTGACGCTGAGGATTTCGTGAATTTTCCGGTTATTGCAAAGGAGGCGGTGAGCAAGGCAGTAATGCCGAGTTTCGCGTTGCCACACGTGGAAGAGGGGCGAGGAGGGTCCAAGGGAATTGTTATGGTGGTGTACCCGAAGATGGTACCGAGTGCCTACGCTTCGCTTCGAACATTGAGAGGGATATTAAACTGCACCTTACCAATTGAGCTGTGGTATCGACCGAAAGAGATGCAAGCAGCCCCCGGGTCGATGGCTCCTTTGCTACAACTTGCAGCGTCGCACGCAGATTTGACGTTCCGTGAGATTGACGACAAGAAGGCCACAGGCTTTGGCGCCAAGGTTTTTGCAATTTATCATAGTTATTTCGGGCAGATTTTGTTCCTGGATTCGGATAATGTGCCAGTAAGGGATCCGAGTTTCCTGTTCGAGACGCAAGAATTCAAGGAGAAGGGAGCTATCTTCTGGCCCGATTTCTGGCATCCGAGACATACAATCTTCAACGTTCACGGTCAGTCACTGTTGTGGGAGCTACTCGATCAACGGTTTGTGAATATGTTCGAGCAGGAGAGCGGACAGTTGGTGATTGATCGTCGACGACATGGGGCTCCACTGGAGTTGGTAAAGTTTTATATTTTTCATACGCCGAACTTCTTCAAGACTTTCGAACTGGTACACGGTGATAAGGATTTATTTCGATTGGCGTGGCTTAAACTCAAGGCACCATTCCATATGATGGACACACCACCTGCCGTTGCTGGTAAGGCTTTCAATAATTCGTTCTGCGGTATGACAATGGTACAGCACGATGCGAACGGTGACGTACTCTTCTTGCACCGAAACACACGTAAACTTGTGGGTGAACCCAAGCGTCAGAATGTACATCTCAAGACTCTTGCTGCTCTTCGTGTAAAGGAAAAGTTGCTGCTCACTCGACCTGGTGGACGCACAAAACCGACTATGGAGGAAGTTGAGGAGGAATTGAAGAATGGATTTGTCACACCTGCTCCGACCTTGGATGCTCCTGAGGATGATGGTTATCCTGACGCAATTTACTGGACCCACCTTCTATCGTTTCGGAGTACTTCCAAGAGAATTCACTACAGGATCGATGTACATGCAGGTCTTGATGGATTTACTAAGGGCCAGACTTGTTATGGTGTGGCCGACATGGCGGCGAAGAACGAACATTTCTACTTCCAACCCTTCACCAACTTTAGTTTTGGTGACCTCGAGACTCAATTGCGCCAATTCGCAATGGAAGCTGCACAAGTGGTTCATGCGCATCAAAATGACACAAAGATCCACGCATCAAGACCAACTCAGAATTAAGTTATGATCGAATATACTGAATGCTAACACGATAGGGTGACAGAAACAATCGTTTTCTACTTCTGGTTATCGCTAGGTCTATCGAGAGTACGTGCCACTTGGGCGAAGTCGTGCAATCGGTCTTCGAGGTCTTTGAAAGGAAGATCATCCCACGACGTGGTTTT
>NW_008649088.1:105471-106623 GCF_000247585.1 Phytophthora nicotianae INRA-310 | reverse complement strand
GGGTCTCCAATCAAGGGGTAACCAAGTTGTTGATACAGTTTTATACCGGGAGGGATATGGAGTATCCTGTAGGTGTAACGTATTAGGAGGAAGCTTGGTAGTTCTCTGGAAAAAAGTGACATTGTTAATCAGAGTCTGGAGGATATCTAGTAAATATTATCTACATGCTGTTGTGTCCACTCCTTCAGCTTGTACTAGTCACTATGATCCGTCCCGTAACCTTTCCTTCAACTGTACCCATATTCTTGTACCATACTCTAACCCGTTTGTAAGCGTACCGTAATCTTGGGTAAGGATGCGACGCAGTTAGGGATGGGTACTGAAAAACTATTAATGGAGTCCAGATTTCCCAGAATGGAAATAGGTGTAGGTTTACTCAGATCCAGGTATTTTACATGTATTGGTCCAGTGTTTTCCAGTTTTGCCAGTTATGCCAGAATAAGTTACCGTGCAAATATTACGCAGGTATCGGCTGCCAAGATACCTGGAAAAGTCACGTGTGCCCTACTTGGCCAAAAGTCAAAATGACGAAAGACATGCATTGTCGGCATTCGAGACTACTGGTAGAGAGATGTATGACAGCGTGAATATACACTTTCCAGGTAAATATCAGATATTATTGGTTATACTCCAGTATCTACCTTTTGCTTCAACCTCGGCTACAAGCGGTGCTCCACCTCCAAAATCGCTTGCAAAAATTTCCAACGCAGCTTGGTTATACTAGACTTGGACACGCCCGTTGGCGATCGATCGACACGGACTTCCATAGCGGGAGACACGCAAATACACCGCAGCTGTCGCCAACCTGCTGGAGCCCATGCTGTCGTAAAGCTGAAGCTTCTTAGACGCACACCGACCTCGCTCGTAGCTGCTGCCTTCTCCTCTAACTCGTTGTCTGCCTTCGCAAGCGATTCAGAATGATTGCTCCTAGCTCGTTGGATTCCATCTGCTTTCTCCGACCTCGTTCTAGCTTAATGAACGGATTCACGGTGGACACCCTCTACCGAGGCCACATTATCCATTTGTTATCTTGTAGTGGCTGCCGCCGCCGCCTCCGGTCTCTCCGCTTCTTGGCCTACCATTTGCTGCTTGAATAGCCCTGTCTTGTAAGTCCACGCCATGCCGTTGTTCGCCTTCCGTCAAACTCATACA
>NW_008649088.1:101767-102971 GCF_000247585.1 Phytophthora nicotianae INRA-310 | reverse complement strand
AGATCACACCGAGCGACGTCTACCAATGGATGAACAAAAGATCGTATGAAGACTCCGATCCCACTGACGACATGAAACCAGTGCATGCCAGATCCAGTACGCTGGAGTTTGCTAAGAAAGTGGCATGCCGCGCGTCAACACTACGTGGGATCCAGTCACAGAACAAAGAAATCCAACTCGCTCTGACGCGGTCAAGAAACTAATCAAGAGAGTCAAACGTTCTGAGGTGAGACGGGAGGGCGTCGGCTCGAACGCCCGGAGGGCAATTGAATTTGACGAATTCCTGAGCTTACCGACCCTTGATCGAGCTGAAGAAGAGCGTGTTGCGGCAAAGTACATGGTGAACAGCGTCCTTAGACTTCAGTGGCACATTACACTAGTGACACAGCAATTGACAGAGTGTATACTACGTATGGTAGATCTTTATCAGTGTCTAACATTATAGCGGGCCTTCGTGAAGATCACAAACGGGGAGGACATCCAAACACGCGTCTAGTACAACACCAAAAAATATTTTCCACCAATCAATGTGCAGTTGCAAACCGAGTTGCACCAACGGCTTGTATTTATACATTATCAGCCATTTGCAACCGAGGTTGTATTTCTGGCGAACCGCGGCTCTGATTGGCTAATAACGCTTGATTGTCGCCGTATTGACCACAGCTGTGGCCAATACGACGGCAGATACATGGTATTTTTGCAACCTTGGGTTGCAAACACGGTAGCAAAAATTGGGCCGATTTGCAACCCTTGGGGTAATTCTTGCCCGAGACTATCGTAGTAGCTCCCTTTATCGACTTTAGGGGAACTCCATGAACTCTGCTACATAACGCCAAGTAGCCTTCGAAATAGGCTGATAAGTCAATGAGTAGGAGAAATTGATAAGTCTCTGTAGCCTTCGTGTCGCTCTCTAATTCTTCGGAGCTCGCCTTGCGCAAAGCGCGACCAGAAGCCAACATGGTCAAAGCACCATTACGCCTTGTCAAGCGATCGAGCTCTGGGAATGAACTTGACGTTAACATCGGTGCACACACTCTAATGCCTCCAACAAAGATGGTGAATCAGAAATTATCTTCAGTATGTTGCGAGTGACACCAACACTTTCATCCATGCGTGGGCAAGCCGTCAGACCAGGGATCGGACAATTTAAATTGTTTATTGATTGTCCAGGAGTAGACCTGTACAATCAATATTGCTACAATAT
>NW_008649088.1:98656-99935 GCF_000247585.1 Phytophthora nicotianae INRA-310 | reverse complement strand
TCTGAGGTAAAAGCTGCTATCATCAAGCGAGCCAAAACCCGTGAAGAACACAAGTCGGCCTTCGTGGATCTTGCCTGGATACCAGCCACATCAGTTCAAGTTGAGAGACTCTTTTCACTCGTGAAGTGCACTTGGGTACCTACGCAAGCGAATGAGCGCGGAAACGCTGGAGTCAATTCTGTACCTGCGCATGAATTGGGATCTTGTCACGAACGAGATAGTTTCTAAGTCTATCAAGACTGCACGAGAGGAAGATCTAGAAGATGAAGAGGAGTGTGACAGCAACTTGTAGGGAAATTAGTTCACGGTTTGATTCTTCGTTTTCAATAGTGGGTGGGGACCATAACAATCAATATTGTTTTCAAACAATACGATAGTATTGTAATAACAATCTATATTTACCGATCCCTGCCGTCAGACCCTCCTTAAGCGCAAGTTGGAGCACATGAGCGCGGTAACGTATTTGAACCACTTTTCACTAGGAACCGCTTGTTGCATCAGGGTTTGGAGACGAGTCTAGTGCTGCTGAAGGTACTAGTGTTTGGGTTTTGGCTGAATAACCCGTCTCTCAGAGTCTCGTTAAGCTTGCCGAACGTGGAACCATTGTTGCTTGCTTTATTTATTATAATTGCCCACAGTTTTGATAGAAGATACCCACCCCATTGCACGCAAAGTGTCCATTAGATAAACAACTAGTCGTGGGTCAGAATGTGGATACTCTACTCTCGTAAATCCAACCGTGACAGACTTGATGAGCCAGATATCAGTGGTCCCGTTCAATGTTAGCTCCAAGTACCCTTTTTTAACTGCTGATGTCCACATGTCGGTTGTGCCAGCTACGCGGTAGGATACAGTTTCTTGGAGTAATGCGTGGCGCGTCGAATTCTTTTCACATTTTCAGCGCTGAGTGATTTTTTCGAACGGTTTTTTGGGTTGGCGGAGTATACTCCGACTCGAGTATATGGTAGAACTGTCGAAACTCTTTCTTTTCCACCAGATTAAACGGGAGAGCATTGACTACACGCAAATCAACGAGCTGATTGTTGGGGGCCGCCTTGTCAAATGTGCACTGTTTCACAAACCGCTCGAACCCATACGATAGTAAGCTTGTCTGTTTGTCGTCCCTTTCGTCGCGGTAATTTCCACTGGAATACACGTCACGATGATCACTCTTAAGGTGACAACAAAACGTCGTGTGTGCGAGTGATGACTATTGCCGAGCTGAGTCCGCTGGGCACACTAAGCAGGTAAATCTCCCCTCGTCGTCCTCACGAATGGA
>NW_008649088.1:94413-95666 GCF_000247585.1 Phytophthora nicotianae INRA-310 | reverse complement strand
GCAAGAAGCACCATAGCAACGTGTGGATATTAAACGTTAAAAGAGTATCACCTAGCACAACTGGAGGCTGCCTGGGTTCCAAGAAGTGACCCGCTGAGCATTTTGTTACATGTCGAGCCGCCCATTCCGAGCCATACATTCGATGATTCGACATGTCACACCATTGTGAGTCACAAAATGCGTGGCTTGACAATGTTAAGTCGCCGAGTTTACATGTAGAGCGCGTCATTCCTCCGACGTGAATTGGAGCCCGGGGTGTGGAAGCTCACGGAAGTGGCTTCGGGTCCTCAATAGATTGATTGGCAGATACTCTCTCTCTCTCTCTACTTCACAGTATTTGTGTGGTATGTCTATAAACTAAAATGTTTAAGATCCGACAAGAATCAGAAGTTATGAGAGTTGCTGACCGAGCTAAGTTCTTGATAAACCTGTTTTGTTCTTTATGGCGATTGTTTCTCATATCTGTTTCGACATTTTCCTTTGAAAGTGTATATCCGCCTGATCTGATCAGATCGATCAATCAATCCGAACCAGTCGGAATAATCGAGACAGGTTTCGATTTCATAGGATTGGACAGAAGGGACACAACGATCAATCCAATTCAGTCGATTACCCAACTCTAGTCACGGTACGGCAACACAGACATTATATCGTTCCCAAAATAGAGGGTTTTAGCAGAGCTGTATCCGTTTGAAATGGACTGAGAGCTGTTTGTATAATTGACAAATCGACAACTCTAACTTTAGCCAAACCGTTCTCGTTCTTCAGGATCTTATGTTGGGACTGCTTCATATTTGCGGCTCTAGGGGTAAGATTTAGTTGTCACCTCATTCCCTGACAATAGATCCCAGCAAGATGGTGTTTCACTTTACGGAGGAGAATGACAAGGAACTCATGAGGGAAGCGATTGCTCAAAAGTCGTTTACGGCCAAGTACGGAGACTCTGCTGGTGTCCGGGCGAGCGTAGCTGAGCGTGTTTCAGCGGCTATCAAAGCCATTGTTATAGAGAATCAGGTCAGAGACCGTGTACGTTAATAAGAACTGGCGTGCTGGAGAGCTTTGCTCGGCCTTAGTAAGCGACATCGAGGAGACATTGGAAACGGTGAACGAATAGAGCCATTATGATACGTTAATCGGATTAGTAGGTCACTATTTATTGCTGGAAGAAACGTTCAATGACGATAAAAAGAAGCGTATCAGCAAAAAGAAAGCAATGTAGGCTAGTGCAGCTCGATGTGCAGATACTCTTAACT
>NW_008649088.1:91894-94054 GCF_000247585.1 Phytophthora nicotianae INRA-310 | reverse complement strand
GAATGCCAGACAAAGGCAGAACTCCGGTGAAGCGTCTCTCCCCTGCTATCTTAGCGTTACCGTCAACATAAGCACGATTAAGTACGATCCACTAGCATATGGCTGAATAGGCTTTTTCTTTTGAAATGGTGCGTTCGAAGTTACTTAACATTTCAGACTTGTTGATTCCGATGTGTGGTAGGGTAAAATTTCCATCTGACTAACCGTTTAATTCAGATTACACAGTTTCTTTTAAAAAAATAAATCCTCTGGTGTGGACTGAGTTACAGATAACATTAGGAGACCTTCAAGGAATATTCAGCTTGGACGGCCTTCGTTTAACTTGTAGCGCGTGCCGCGGGATGATCATAGCCCTGATGGAGCGCAGGATGTAAGTACAGACCCGCGCACCAGTGACCATCGGCCTGACGGACGATAGACGCGGCCGGTGTGGCAAGCGTAAAGCGGTCAACGGCCAGACGGTGACGGAGTAGGTGACGGGAAGGACTACAGGTACTGGACGAAGAGGGAGATGCTGTAGCCGCGAGTAGTCGGATGATGTCGACTGCTGAAGATCGCAAGAAGGGGAAGACATGGAAACGAGACAGAAAGAGAGTATCGACGCCAGGGTAGGCGACATTGGATTGACGATGGACGGCTGGCGTGCGACGAAGCGGGAGGATTCCGCGTGAAAGGTCCCTCGCGAAGATCAAGTCGAAGAGTAAGTATAGGTTAGGCTGTGGAGCCTACCTAAGTGGGCTCTATTTGTGAGGCTTGCCGCTTACCTCTCGGTTGCAATTTGGACATGATCGTTTTAGATAAAGCAGCTAACAAGACTTACTACGCCTGGGGTTTTACGGCCCTACCCAACAGCAAGACGGAGGCTTCTGATCGCTGGTGTACTGCGACAATACGGGTCGCCTTGCAGCAGGACGAGTAAAGCAAGGTAAGGTAGGGGCAAGGGGCGCCATAACGAGAAATTAGTTGCATAGAGTGGCTGAGGTCCGTGGGTAGCGCCCACGGGGGCTTGAGGCATCCCGTTCTTGAGCTGGTTTGGCCTTGTGAGACATTAGGCCTGGAGGGCGTGTATTCATCGTACACATTGACGGGTCCATGTCCAAAACTATGTATAATCGGGTTTACGCGCACGAGGACGGGTCCACAGACCTCCCCGAGGTTGCCGACTGCCAGATGTGTTCTCTTCCATGCCGCTCTGTTGGGGTTGACGAACTGTTGACTCCCCCAGCCTGGTTAGTGGCAAGTGCTAGCGACACCGTTCTCTAGCAAAAGAGTTGTTGTACCGCCTGCTCCCTCTGGTTGGATTTTGCAGCGTAGGAGCAAGTCTAGCCGACACTACTATCAGAGGTAGGCTACAGAATCTAAAGACTATTTATGAACACCGTACAGGTTAACGTTATGATGTTCAACGTAAGGATATGAGTAACCTGGTAAAATATATACGGATACTGGATGGATTTGTCTAGCGTGGTGAGACTGAATGCGCCATCCACTGGACAGACGAATAACTGACCAGCGTGGTAAAACCAGAGCGCATCATAACTTTGCTATAGCTATTCTTCAGTAACACCTTCACTGATACAGGTCGTTGCCGCACTGGGTGGATCTATTTCACTGTACCAGTGGAATTCGAGGCATTATTGAAGCGGAAAGGCTCCAAGGCCACGTTAACGAGTGTTTTCCATCGAAAGGTTGGGGTTTTACAATGCCAAAAGTGTATTTGGGATCTAATTTAGCCCTCCTGGTAGTGCTCGGAAAATTCCGTACTATATTTTATGGTCTGCTTCCACGTTCCATTTTAAGTTATTCCATATTCACACACACAATAGATAATCACTGTAAAATACACTATGTATTGAATGAAAGTCTTGAGTCCATTACCGCTCTAAAAGACGTAGTAACAGGCTCATATCTGTTTGTACACGCCCTGCACAGTAGACACATCCCAGAAACTTCTGTTAGCGCGCAAGTCCATCGCCATTGCAACGATTACTGGCAACAATGAGGCTTTCTGGGGAGTCCGAACCAGCTTAGCCTGGGGGAAGATCCTTTCACAGCGGGTGCTGGTAGGTGGAAGCTTCATCAGGAGTTCCGCGTACAATGGCGCTGTCTGCCGGGACACGCTTGCCTTCCTAGCTCACAACACGGATGTCGCAAAGTCCT
>NW_008649088.1:89858-91260 GCF_000247585.1 Phytophthora nicotianae INRA-310 | reverse complement strand
GGCGTGTACTCACGCAAGGCGGCGCGGATGTTGATCGTGCGCAGCGCCGCCATAAGCTCCCACCGCTTCCACCTCCGCCATAAGCGCCCACCGCTTCCACCTCCGCCTTGCAGTTGCTCAAATACGAATTTACAGCCACGTTAAAGCGGTGAGACACAGCCAATCAGAGGGAGTTGACGAGTGTCGCAGCAGCTTGATTGGTAGCGCAATTATTACCAATCAGAAACGATAGGTTCAATTCTGATGGGTGGGAAATCTGGCTGATTTTCTTGATAAAGGCGCAAAGTGGTTGGACCATCAGGTCACCTTCCTCTACCGGTGCAATAGCAAGTAGTACTTGCTTGTGCTGTCTCTTGTACCAATACACACCGTAAAGAGCCATGCCGTTTATAGATAGAACGTGGACCCATCGAACATGAAACCATACAGGCCTGACATCTCTGCACTAATATGGGCCTCTACAGCCGTCACTAGCAGGGACATGTAGCACTTGAGAGTCTTTGAGCAGACCGGTTTACTTTGGACATACTTCATGTGAGTGGATCGTCAACCTCGCTCAAAAGCATGTTGCGGGAGATGACCCACTCAATCCACTGATACCTGTTAGAGACAGTTGGGTTGACAAACCCAAAAGCTGTGAACTATCCAGCCTGTCTGCTCTGTTGGGATTCGTTGTCAGCAACGTAACCAGGGTGCTTGTTCTTGAGATGAATCGCCAGATTGGCGTAGCCACTTGACGGGAGCTGCGTCCCACAGTAGTTGAATGCGTAGTAGCGGTCCACAGCGGCGGCGAAGAAAAGCGACAGAGGTCGCGGTTGCGTGCAGCGCTCATTCTTTATCGTTTTGTGGTAGATTGAGGGTTGAAAGGAAGAGATGAAGGTCGGAAATTTGTGCAAAGGCATTTCCTAGGTGGCTACGAGATACGGAGCTCTGGGCCATCCAACTACGGTTATGTGACCGTGGGTCACTGACCGAATCGTCACATACTAGTAGTATATTGTGTTCGCGAGGAATAGTATTTCTCTTTTTTACAATTCAGTAGGCAATTATTACATTTAATAAAAACAAGTACTATTGATATTAAGCAAAAAAATTCCGAGCACAATATGCACCTTGCATGATAAAGAGGTAAAAACGGGGGTCCAAAAATGCAATTTTCAGAGTTTCAAGATATCATGGAACAAGGTTGTCACCAAAGCATATCGAAAATCTAACCATTGCCGACAGATCAACTAGAAAACGATTATATCCACAACTAAATGTATGATACGATTGAATAAATACGCCAATGCGGAGTCTACTGGCTTTCGCTAGGTCTATCGAGAGTACGTGCCACTTGGGCGAAGTCGTGCAATCGGTCTTCGAGGTCTTTGAAAGGAAGATCATCCCACGACGTGGTTTT
>NW_008649088.1:87789-88757 GCF_000247585.1 Phytophthora nicotianae INRA-310 | reverse complement strand
GCCTTAATGTTCGTACTGCAGCTGGCGTCGTTCTGTGTTTCTCTTGGCCCATCAGGACTACACTCGCCCGTTTGGCGCCACCCAAGACACGTGAACTTAGGGATCCCCATTCTAGAGGGTCCTTCACTGTCCAAGAAGGACTTGAACATTGTCTCGAATGAGGCTCCTGCTCTTGTCGACGTTGTGTTCGTGTTGTTAACCTGTATGGAGTCGACGATGGTGGAGTCGTTGCCTTCTTGTTGCTGTTCCACGACAATGTCGCTGCGAATCAATTGCAACTCGCCACTTGTAGCCTCTCCCAAGTTCTGAGTGTCACTCCACACTGCCAGCAATAGCAACGCATAGAGGAAAATGCTGATGACGAGCACTCGGGCCAGCCACCGTCGGGCAATGGGTGAACTCTGCTGCATTGCGAGAAATGGAATGAAGTCGCCACACGCGACTCGCCGGAGGGTGCCATGGTGTCACACGCGCATGATACCATCGGCACTGTTTCAGAAACAGTATCAAAAAATGAGAGTCCTGTTTAAACTGATATATTTGTGATGATGCTGTTGATATAAATCGATATTAAATTTTCTTAAACAGTCTTTAATTATCGATAATTTAACTAGATTTGAGGTTTAATAATATCATGTGATGCAGGTTTCTGAATATCCATCCATTTGCTACCCCGTCTCAATCACAAAATATGATCCTATCCCGCAACTTGAACTCATATCACTGCAAAAATGGCCACCATTGCTCGGAGTAAATGGCTGCCACGCGTAGTCATATTGATTCTAGCCGACACTACTATCAGAGGTAGTCTACAGAATCTAAAGACTATTTATGAACACCGTACAGGTTAACGTTATGATGTTCAACGTAAGAATATGAGTAACCTGGTAAAATATATACGGATACTGGATGGATTTGTCTAGCGTGGTGAGACTGAATGCGCCATCCACTGGACAGACGAATAACTG
>NW_008649088.1:85409-87369 GCF_000247585.1 Phytophthora nicotianae INRA-310 | reverse complement strand
ACCGCAAACCTTAAGGTGGAGGTGGAAACCCACACGAAAACAGTCAAGAATTATCCCAGGGGTGAAACTAGGAAGCGCTCGCTGCGTTGTGTGGGATGGAAGGCGACGGGTGACTGCAGGCCAAATGGGCCACGACTTCCAAACCACGATCATTCGTGTTCGACGAGAGTGCTGGCAGGGGTGTCTGGATACTGTGAAGTGGAAGATACAGAGTCAGGCGAGAAGTTCCGAGTTGGACGAAGATTTTGCAACAGTATCAAACCAGAAGCGGTGTTCAGATGCTCAGATGCAACGAATTTCGCCAATTTTCCAGCTTTAGCAAATGAAGCACTGAATAAAGCACTGCAACCAGGTTTTACATTGCCCAATGTGGGTGAAAGTACGTCAGACCCACGAGATGGCATCGTCATGGTGATTTATCCCAAACTGATGGCCAGTGCGTTCGCTGCGATCCGCGTATTGCGTGACTTGGGATGCAAATTGCCAATGGAGATTTGGTTCGTGCCTCGAGAGATGAGGAGCCATCCAGCTGATATGAAGATATTTCACGAGCTAGCAGCGGATGATATGTTGAGTATTTCCTTCCGTGAGGTGACAGACTTCGCTGCTACGGGATTCCGAGTCAAGGTGTTCTCAATTTACCATAGTCACTTTGATCGTGTGCTGTTCCTGGACGCCGACAATGTACCAGTGCGTGACCCAACTTTTCTGTTTGAGCTACAGGAATTTCAGGAAACTGGTGCAGTCTTTTGGCCCGACTTCTGGCATCCAACGAACTCGATTTTCAACATTCACAGTCAGTCTTTGATCTGGGAGCTACTCGATATCCCGTTTGCCAACATGTTCGAGCAAGAGAGTGGTCAATTGCTGGTGGACAGGCGGAGACACGGCTCTAGACTGGAGCTTGTGCGGCATTATGCCTTCCAGCGCTCCGACATCTTTGACCGGATGAAACTCGTGCATGGTGATAAGGATCTGTTTCGTCTTGCCTGGCTCAAGCAACTCACACCGTTCCACATGATCCGACATCCTCCAGCAATGGCAGGAAAAGTTGTCAATGGTAGTTTTTGTGGCATGACGATGGTGCAGCACGACACAGAGGGCAACGTGCTGTTTCTTCATCGTAATTCAAACAAATTGACTGGCGTAACCCGCAACGGCGACAGTGCTAACATGGCCGAAGCTGTTCGGCGTGTCACGGCAAAGCTGGCGAGTAAGAATCCTTTAGGACGCCAAACACCCAAATTTAACGAGGTTCAGGACGAGTTGAAATTAATTGAAGCCACTCTGGAGAAGACCCAAGAAGCAGAAGAGTCTGATGGATTTCCCGACCCAGTCATTTGGACTCATCTGCTCTCCTTCAAGAATACGTCCCGCCGCGCAAAATACGTCATTGAGACGTATAATTCGATTTCTGGGTTCTCAAAAGACCAGAACTGCTACGGGCAACACGAGTTGGGGGGAAATGCAGACTTTTACATGCAGAAGTTTGAAGATTTGAGTTTTTCGGGTCTGGAGACGGATCTGCGTCGATATGCGATGGAAGCTGCAGATCGTCGACAGCAAATACTTAAGAATCCATGATGAAGTCGATTGCACAGAATGCCAAGAAGGTGTGAGTAACGTGTAAATCGATGCAAGGGTCCTATCGACAATAACATATTTTATTCATAGATTGCATTGGAAACTCTTCGTGAAACTCCTACCTCGACATGATGGTGCATTGTAGGGAAACACCTTACCTTACACTTACAGTCATTGCCCCTTGCTTCTTAATCCGGAATGACGATACAACGAACTGTACAAGACGTTCGCCGAGGCTCTCTACCTTTACGGATTCGGCGATGGTTAACTCGTGTGATCGTCCTCAGTATCGTAATGTATGGGTCTGTGCTTTTCTCCCTTTTAACTATGCAGCTGCAGCGCCCACACGACCAGTCCAGTATCATTCGCCACGGAT
>NW_008649088.1:80838-83564 GCF_000247585.1 Phytophthora nicotianae INRA-310 | reverse complement strand
AAAACAAAGTTGCGGACCATGATAATTCCGTTACCGTCAAAGGTTGCGATCCGTTTTCGTGCACTGCCCATTAGAGCCCACTTGAAGATCCACAATGGAGCAGCCTGTCCGTCGTCATCCGCGCTTGCCTGTGTCGCTGCTGTTGCTCGCAAGCATGGCGAGCATCTTGCTGATCACTGTCTATATCAACAGTAGACTCATCGGGAACTCCTCCATCGGTCTCAGCGACAGTTTCGATGCCTTTCGGTCCAGGACGAACAATCTACGGCTTCAAACCGGAGCTAATGTCGACGACTCAGCATTCAAGAGTACACCCGTGCATCCAGAGTCTCAATTCTACAAGCGCGGACAGAACTTCGACGCAAGCGTGAGTCGCGACCGCGGTATCATGATCTGTATGCACGACGGGGTACTGGACATGGGATTGTCACTTATTCGGGAGCTGCGCTGCCTTGGCAACCAAGAGCTCATTCAGATTTATCACTGCGGAGAAGATGAATTGTCAAAGAGATCTGTCAGCCTACTGTTCAGTCTTGACGACCGCGTTGAACTTGTGGACGTGTGCTCCGATCTTTCATCGCGAAACGTGATCTCCAGTAACTTGACCGCTCAATTCCAGAGTTGGTGGATCAAACCACTTGCTATGTATCACACAGATATTCGACACGTGATGTTACTAGACGTAGACGACGTCATCATGAAAGACCCTGCTGTTCTTCGCCATCTTGACGGATACGTGGAAACGGGAACTACTTTTTTCTATGATCGCGTTGTTCAGAAGAAGAAATTCCTCAATGGAAACGACCATGGGAGGTATTATCTACGGAGATTACTTCGGGAGTTTGACTATGCGAGGTTCACTGTGTCTAGGGGCTTTGCTCCATCGAAGCATTTACTCAGCACGTTCGCGTACAAGGGTAAATCCTGCCACGAAATGGACTCCTCAATGGTGTTGATTGACAAGGAGCGTGCAGGAAAGACCGTCATGAACATTATACTCTGGCTTGTTACGGAAGAACGTTTCCGCTTCAAGTATTCGTGGGGTGATAAGGAGACGTTCTGGTTGGCATTCGAGCTGGCTCATGTGCCGTATACTTTCTCGCCCTGGGGCGTTAGTGTGGTCGATTCAATGCCGAATGAGGACATGAAGAGACATCCCGACGCACTTTGTGGGAGTATTTTACAGTTCTTGCCTGTTGAGAACAACGAGACAGAGATACTGTACGTCAACGGCAAGGCGCTGATCGACCCATACCCGCAGGGTGTTGCCTACATCCGCAAGGCAAAGCAAAACAACTTGTTCAATATGCTGCCGACGCACATGACGCCTCGACAGCGCCGCAGAGAAGTGAACACTACGACGGAGAAATTCAATATTGAGTGTCTTGTTGGAATGGGTTCGACTCCATTACCCACTACTTTCTCCCACAATCTATTGCGTCGCCGCCTGCATTTTCTCGGAGTTGCCATGGACGTTATTGGCTCTCTGCAGCATTGCGAAACGTATAATCAAGAAGGAGCCCACCAATACTAGCAAAGCGAGTGAAGACAACAAACGTTTTTTTTTCTATCATTCAATATCATTTGTGCTGCTGAAGTTTGACGGCCTCGAGTGCATATCTACGTAAATGCTTTTCTATTTCTCCAAAGCTCAGATCCGAGATCTTCTTAGCGTAAAAGTGTGGGTTCCGATCCAGATCACCGCGACCATAGCAACGCTGCCATTTTGGAAACCCCGGTAGGTTCTCACCCTTTACAATATACTCTGAACGGGCCGACGTGTTCCGGAAGGACAGCAAGTGCGTCCAGATTTCAGGATCCGGGTAGCCATCGTCCAGCAAAGCTTCGATACCAACCAGAGATAACTTTTTGTCTAGCGCTTCACTCAGTTTAGGGTGAAGTTTCCCCATCAACTTGCGTTGGTTTCTATGCAGGAAGAGCACCTCGCCCTTGGTGTCATGCTGCACCATTGTCATTCCGCAAAAGGACCTACCGATCACTGTACCGGCAATAGAAGGCGGAGTTTGGATCATGAAGAATGGAACCTCGAGCTTCAACCACGCGAAGCGAAATAGATCCTTGTCACCCCACGCAAGTCGCTGAAGCTGAAAGTAATTGGGTCGATGGAATGCATAGAATGATACGAGGTGGAGTGGTGCTGCGTGTCGACGACGATCGATGAGAATCTGACCGCTTTCTTGTTCGAACATATCGACAAAAGGCATGTCCAATAATTGCCAGACGAGGGATTCCGAGTTGATATAGAACATCGTGTTCTGTGGATGCCAATAATCGGGCCAAAAGATGGCGCCCATTTTCACAAACTCGGGTGTTTCGAATAGAGAAGTTGGATCTCTCACTGGGGCGTTGTCGGCGTCCAGAAACAGCACTTGTTCGAAATTGCTGTGATAAATCGCGTATATCTTTGCCTCAAACCGAATGGGTCTGCCGTTCGTATTGATCTCACGAAGTGTCAAGTTGCCAGTAGTTGTGTTTTCATTTAGTGTCTGCAGCGGTTTAAGTGACCCCGGGGTTTTCCGCATTTCGTCGGGAGAAAACCAGATCTCGATTGGTAGTTCACAACCCAACACGTCGCGAAGCAGTCGGATTGTGGAATAAGCGCTAGCTACCAACGCAGGATACACTACCATAACAATGCCTCGACTGGGAGTTTGCAAGTCTGCTCTCAGATTGGGTAAAGCGAAACGAGGCTTTTTAGTCTGAGC
>NW_008649088.1:77709-79478 GCF_000247585.1 Phytophthora nicotianae INRA-310 | reverse complement strand
GGGGGGCACCCCCAGACCCCCCGCATTAGAAAAAAAAAAGTGTACTGGAAAGTGTAAGGGTCTGTTCGCTTATGAGTTCGTCGCTGGACCCACCTACGTAAATACCGAGCGGCCCTACATCGCGAACACCCTGCTCGGGTTTGCTACGGCTACGCTCCTCGCACCCGCTCACTCCCGCCTTCTAATAATGTGTCACCTAACCTGTTCTTGTGAGGTTTTGTGTGTTAGTATGTTTTTCCTCTTCACAGCAAGCCTTGCTGGGCGCCAGATGTACATAACATGTATCTCTGTCGATTGGCTCCTGCACGTTCAGGGTCACGCTTCCTCTTCGCGCGTGTAGGGAAAGAGGTCATAATTTGTGGTTGACAGCCTTTGTATGGATCTGATTCCGCGCCAAAATACTTTTGTAAGTTACTTACTACCTATATGGTATTAGTACCAGGTAAGCTAAAGACACAATAAATATCTACGACAACTGAGCGATTTCGCAGCCATTTGATGTTCTTTTTCAAAATCCAAACTCGTTTGACTTTGGATCTAAAAGGAGCCCCTCTGTCAGATTCATTTTGCTGCTGAAATCGCCCCATTTAGATAAAGCTGTCAAAATACTACAGTGAAAAAAAAAACTGAGCATGAAGTTCCTTATCATGGCAAGAGCAATATTTTCCTCAACTGGCTAAACTGGCTGCGGGCCGCAGTGCGTCTGTGCGTCTGCTGTACAGCGATGAAAACCGAGTGAGTCAACTCGCTGAGTCTGAAGTGGTACAAAATGTATCTAGAATTTTCGTTGCGTCGTTGGGTTGTTGTTGTTGCTGAGGCTCACGAATTTAGCGGCAAAGATTTAAACGTTTTCGCGTCGTTCGGTGGCAATCTCAATTCAATTGATTCCATTGTCCTGTCCATTAAATGGTTGGCCAATTGAAATTGGCACGTGTTGCTGCTCCAGACTGGGAGCCATCTGTTGTCCTTAATAAGGATATAAATGTCCTTATTAATGGCCTAATAACGGCTATTTCTGCACAGAGACTCAACTTTTCGCCCGCACGAAAACACAACAACGCTGTTTCCTTCCCCTTTTCATAATGTTGCTCGGTTTGGAGGATCGAGTAGCCTCTCCACTAGTGCCCTTAATCATACTACAGCACCCGCTCAACGCTCGCTGGAAGCTACGTACCAATGCTTGCCAACAGCGGCAAAATGGCTGTTTTATGATACCAGTCTGGAGCAGCAACCACTCTCATTGAAATTTTCAAGTGTACAGTTTTCTGCCCATAACACAAAATCTTGACCAACAGTCCGATTTGCAATTCGGCGTTTTCACTGTTTAAATGTGAAATTCATCTTATCAAGTGTAAAATTCAACCTTTATTTTTAGATAAAGGGCGAAATAACTGCAAAATGTGCTGACGAATACCTTTATTGTAGTACGTGTACTCCGCGCGGAAAGTGGATAACTGTGCATGTACGTGCCATTCATGAGCAACCCGTATGGTATTTCCATGCGGAAGTCTTGAAAGAGTCCAATAATGGACAAGCACACAATTCACCATCGTGAGGGTTGCTCTGTACCATTAGTGCGATTTGAATCCGGACACAAAACACTGTGAGGGTTAGTTTCGATCAAGGACAACACGGGCGAGTTCCGCGCAGATGACAGCAAAGAACCCTCTCACACAGCCCCCTTCCTCCCCAAGCGCGAGGCGGCCGTTGTTGCTACTGGTGGCGGTGGCGAGCATCCTCGCCACAACCATCTACGTCAACACAAGACT
>NW_008649088.1:71527-75297 GCF_000247585.1 Phytophthora nicotianae INRA-310 | reverse complement strand
CAAACCCGCCCTGAATGAGACAACCCATAATTAACCCCTTGGTTACCAACGTCGTAACTTACAACTTAGTCGCGAAATTAAGTCGTAAGTTACGACTTTAAAATATATTTAAACAGAAAATGGCTCCGATCTCGCGAACCAATACTTTAATCAAGTGATTTTTCCGTCGAAAACAATATAAGCTGGGAGAGGTAGCCATCGGCCGGGAAAAAAAAGGTAGCAACTGGGTTCACATCCCACTCTTTGGAACCGTATTTTATATGAGCTCCACCAACCGGTGGTTCGCATCCTTCATTGCAGATTTTGCTTTGACGATGCCATACCGAGTCAGCACCCGTACGAAGGCCCAGGCTCAAGCCGCCCCCGAAGTCTCCGCTAATGTCGACGTTCGAGACGTTAACTTCACGACCCTGTGGAGGCAGCTCACCGCGGAAGGCTGGACATCCAAGCGTCCTACGCGATTGCAAATGTCGTGGTCGTACTACAGTCCAGAAGCGGCAAAGGACAGCCCCGTTGAAGGCGTGAATATGTTTACAGGTAGCATTGTTATGTATTATGTTTATATCAGTGTTGTTTAACTTGTATGTCTGGATGTGCTGTGTTGTTTATCATTAGGTGAGGCCGCTGTCGTGAAGTACGCTGTAGCGAAAGGTATTGTGGCGACCGCCGCCAACCTCGAAGCCAGTGAAGACGATACCAACTGTGAAGACGAGGCCAACCGTGTGGACGAAGCCAACCGTGAGGACGAAGCCAACCGTAAGGACGAGGCCAGCCGTCAAGACGTCAACCACGAAGACTTGGTCAACCGCGAAGGCGAGAGCGTGACCAGAAGACTAGAGAGTCTCTTTGGATCTGATAGCGAGGAGGAGGCGTGCAAGCTGAATACAGCAACGGAAGATAACGATGATGAGCACGACATCGTTACGGCTTCGCAGATTGACACTACCGTAGCACTATCAGCAAACACTGTAGATGCCATGTTTGGAGGAGCACAGAGCGAAGAAGAGGAGGCTGCAGTGATGATGGCGTCACTTTGCGATGCACCCCCGTTGGCATCGAGTTTTCCGGCAACCAGTCCTCCTACAGATCCCGTGACCCCGACCATGCCTACTCGGGAACCAGTCGTCACCGACCCTGCAAACCCATTGGTGCCCCCGAATCCAGACGATGTGAACGTTATGAAAGACGACGATGTTGAAGATGACTACGAGAGCATTGATTCGTCGTCCGACGGCACAATCTCGTCGGGTGAAGACGATGTTACGACCCAACAGCCTGACGCAGACGTATCCTCCGACGAAGATGAAACCTCCGAACTCATGGATGCAGCTTTTATTGATTGTTTGGGTGGTTCGTTAGCTATTGAAGACATGGACCAAAGCACGCTGCGCTCGATGGCGTGGACGACACCATCTACGCATTTCGAAAGCAATGCCAGCTCATTCGATGGTCTGTCGCGCGATGTCGCGAGACCTTCGGTTGAGATCATGTCCAAGACGGATTCACCGCTGGATTTGCTGCTTTTCTTTATGCCTAAGAAGCTTTGGACCTACATCACGCGTGAGACAAATCGCTACAAGTACACAAAGCTGGATGAGAAGGCGAAATTGGAGCGTGCACGGCTTGTGCGCGAAGGACAAGGTGGACAATCATTGCGTGATATTCGGAGGCGTTTACGGGCGGAGCCTGACTACTCGCCACGCGAGATCCTGCAAGTGATGGGTCTACTAGTGGCTCACATGCTGAGCCCGACTCGGCCATTCTCCGACCATTGGGCTATGGTCGGTGATGGTGCACTTCCTAGTGGTACTTTCGGGCAATTCCTCGCACGCAATCGGTGTACATCAATATTGAGTGACTTGCACTTCTGCAACAACGACGCAGCAAACAAGCGAGACAAGCTGTGGAAGCTTCGAGCAGTCGTGGATGTGATCCAAGACCGGTTTTTGAAAGCGTGGAGTGTATCTAATGTTATATCCTTTGATGAAGGTGTTCTACCTGCTACATCGAAGCGGAACAGCACTCGGATGTTCATGCCGGATAAGCCACATCGGTATGGAACCAAGATGTTCATGACGTGCGACTCCCGCACTGCGTACTGCCATAGGTTCGATTTTTTTTTTTGCTTTTTTCAATTAAGTCGTAACTTGCAGCTTAGGTGTTTTATCTAAATTTTTATGCTGCAACTTCTTGCTTTAGGTTTGAAGTATATGTTGGAAAGCGCCAAGCCCAAGATTCAGCACAACAAGTGTTTGATCACAAGACAGGAGCTGCAGCGGTTATCCGTAATTTGAAAGCAGTGCTTGGTGAAACCTACGCTGGGTTCCGAATCATTGTTGTGGATAGGTTTTACACTTCCGTGGCGCTCGCACTCCAACTACTCTCGATGTCAGTGTACATGGTGGGTACCATCATGACATCAAGGCTGGGGTTCGACAAGGAGGTTGTGGAGAAGCGCAAGACGCGCCCGAGCTCGATTAATCGTGGGTCATTCAAGTTTTCTCGCTCAGTCGCGGTGCCTACCATGGTTGCCTGTCATTGGTGGGACCGCAAGCCTGTACACTACCTGGCAACGGGTGTGTCTATGGCTGAGGACAAGATCAGACGGAACTTGAAGGCAGCGGGGCAGTCCACGTTTCCCTGCCCCAAGTTGGTGACGGACTACCAACGCTGGATGGGCGGAGTTGATGTGCATGATCAACTCCGCCTCCAGACGTACTCTGTGCAAACTGCCTTTAGATTTCGCAAGTACTACAAGGGCCTATTTTTAGGGCTGTTCGACCTCGCATTGGTCAACGCATATATAACGCACAAGGAAGCGTCTCGAATTAGAGGTACAACCCCAGTCAAGCGTCTCGAATGGTTCAAGATGCTGCACAAGCAGCTACTACAAGTGACGGACGACTACTTCACGCTAAGCACGCCGGAGAAGTCACCGTGCAATCGTAAGCGCCGCCGTAAGACCTCCCACCAGCTGAAGCAGCTCGACGATTGGGTCGTCGTCTCCGGCGTCCAGAAGCGACGCCAGCGCGCGTGCAAGGTCTGCTCCCTGTACCGTGGGGAGCAGAAAAAGAGCTTCCAAACTACGTTCTACTGCGAGGACTGCTCCAAGGGAGACGCCAAGTTCTTCTTGTGCCCTAAGGCACGCAGGGGCACCGACACGACGTGCTTTCAAGTGTGGCACGACGACTTTGAATGTGGAGCCGCGATACCGAGTCACCTTGGAAAACGCGTCGTTCTCCGCCGCGCACCGAAGGCAGCAGGCGTGCACAAGAGTACCAGGCGGGAGCCACAAGAAGAGAAGAAAGAAGAATGAGCTGGTAAGGCTCCCAAGATTAGCACGCCATTAGCTTCTTTTTTGAACTTCAAATTGACTATTGGTCTTTGCCTAGTTTTTGTGTTTTTATTGGTTATGCTATAACCACATCCGGATCCCTTTTCACAATCAGCTGGGATGCCTATGCTGTAACTTGCTGCAAACCGGTCATTTTGAGCGCATTTACGTCGTAAGTTTTACGACTTAATACGTAGAAACCTCTACCAACTAATAGTCCCATCCTAGTGTGTATCCTTGTGGAAAGGACCTGCCTATACAAATGTGAAGGTTAAATTATGTTGTAAGTTACGGCATAAAATTAAGTGGCTGTCGGCCCGATTTTTGCAGTAATCAAGGGGTTAACATGCAATTAGCCGGCCATAGGGCATAATTAAGGTTGAGAAGGGAACACAATTATGCAGAATAATAGCGGCATAATTACTGAAAGGCACGA
>NW_008649088.1:69666-71427 GCF_000247585.1 Phytophthora nicotianae INRA-310 | reverse complement strand
GCATGAATACACTGAAACACAGTATCCTTGTGTCCTTTATCGCATGTGCGCTTCATGACCATGAATCTCTCGTTGGAGTCCAGGTCCTCAACCTCACAGTATCCCGGTGTGCCATCCGAGATCGTGCTGTTACAGTCCCGGTCGTATTGAGGTAGACGACTCCCATTTAGTCTGCATTCCGCTATTGCTCTCCATCCCAAACACTTTAGACGGCGAACCTTTGACGAGTTGGAAGGTAAGTCCATGACGACATCTTGAGGCACATTGTCGCTGAATAGCTTCTTTCTCTGGGTTGATGAAGGCCTGCCTCGACGCAACTTGTTGTCGTATGCCTCGCTCTCATTGTTGCTCTCCAGTTCTGCCCTTGTGCCGTTTTGCCTTGTGGCCACCGGACTCTGAAGCGTCCAACTGACTATAAATCCGGCATACAGCACGCTGGTGAGAACGAGTACGCCCAGCATCGCGTGTCTCCAGCGCAGTGCCCTCGATGCCTCGGACTCGCGACGCCGCCTCATTGCAGAATGCTAATTACGTACTGGAGAGCGTAAACTGTGATGCCGGTACGCGGGCTGTGCGTGGCTAAAAAATTTGCAGAGCTCCTGCTCGCACCTATTTGGTGATCAAAATACTCCCTGGGATAAATTGAGGAGATAGGACATTTGCAACAAGCATCCTGCAGGAACTGCCGATGAGATATACTGCCTCGCTCAAGTATTCGCTCAACGGAGGTCTTCGCGTGTAAGTACGCAAAAAATTTCATAACTTCACGCGATGAGTTCTAAATCGCCATCGCCGTTTTAGACACTTAGGTAAGGTCATGTCCACATCTGTCCAAAATTGACCAGAAATAAATAGCCGATTTAGGACTACGGTTTAGGATTTATTTAACTGAAAGGACATTGCAAGCGGTTTTCGATGAGGTTTTAACCCAAAGATTAGAAAGGATAGAGCTATACCCGCACCCCCTCGATTGCATTCACTTATTTTAAGTTAAAAATCGCTAATTGACCAAATTAAGAATCGATAGAAAAAGCACCCGATTCCCGTTTCCAACAATCTGTTATCCGAAGCGGAATATATTCCATCTAAGAGGTGTTATTAAATATAGACGCACTTTAGAAAATCGAGTCTCTCGCTATCCACAAGGTACGAGATTAACTCAGCGGTTGCTTAATGATATTCTATGATATTCTATTGTTTGGTAAGGCGTCTAAACATGGCAGAAACCATTCTATGTTTCTCCCTTGTGAGAAAAACCGCGTTCAAACTTTAATAGGAATTGGCTCGGATTGCTTTCTCTGACGCTGTCACAACGCTGACACGTCATCTTATAGTTGCCGACAAGGGTTAGTTAGGCTTTTAAAGTGGTTTAGAGCGATGTATTATGGTCACTTGAGCAAGATGAAGCGTTTTTAGTGGCAAAACCTCTTGTTTTATTTTTGGTTAGCTCAAATCATGTTTTTATAGGAATTTTTAGGCAGGATTGGGATTACCCATGTGGTTCTTTGAAACTGATTTTACGTTCAGATTCGCCTAAAGCGTGTACGTTATAGTTTATAATACTGAAACAACGTATTGGACGACTCATTTGCCGGTCTGTATTCGAATTAACGACAGGCTATTACGCTCTAAAAGTAATTCCGATCCAAATACTATAAGCTCTTTAACCGGCTACATTTTTCGTTTCGGGTTATGAACATTAAATTTACGATTTAAGCGTATTCATTAAAATTATGTATCGTAACGATACCGGCTGTAAAT
>NW_008649088.1:64383-65158 GCF_000247585.1 Phytophthora nicotianae INRA-310 | reverse complement strand
GTCGTAATACTGTACAGTAGATTTTCTCTGATCAGATGAACGAGCTGCAACGCTTTTGGTGCCTTGGCTTGGCTGGCCTTGGCTCGATGACGGGAAGACACCTAAGATCAAGTACAGCGTCCAATCATCAACGAGATTTTCTTTGGACTTAAGTTAAGCGTCATTATACGTACACGTACGTGTAACTCACAGTTAGCTTGGTGACATCTCCTCTACTTGTACCTGTAAAAAATGACAGGCTATTACGCTCTAAAAGTAATTCCGATCCAAATACTATAAGCTCTTTAACCGGCTACATTTTTCGTTTCGGGTTATGAACATTAAATTTACGATTTAAGCGTATTCATTAAAATTATGTATCGTAACGATACCGGCTGTAAATTTCCTAACCTAATTTTCTGGATTGTGTTTGCAATACCATTTCATTTCAGAAATGCTCCTGCTGTTCGTACGTATTTGATTTTATGGTTAAACCTTCTAGCACAACAGCAGCTGCTTAACTTAAGAATTGCTTCACCTACATCTAAATTTGAAAGTGCGGCTATAGTTTTTACCAGCACTGTAAACGTGAGATATGTTATTGATGGTGAATACGTTCGTTGTTTTCTTCTTTCGGATAGCTTAAGCGCTGTCACCTTCACATTGTCAACGGATTCTGTTCATCAGGACTTACGACTTTACGAAGACAGCGTCGCGGCCGCAGCACATCCGACATCATCGTTCTACAGGCGTGGGAAGACCTTCGACAGGAGTGTGAGCCGTGAGCGCGCGGCCA
>NW_008649088.1:54471-62163 GCF_000247585.1 Phytophthora nicotianae INRA-310 | reverse complement strand
GTAGAACGCCAATTCAAATGCATTGGCTGGAGAGCCACAACTGGCTGCAGTGTGGACGGAGCGCGCGACGTGGCCAACGATAAACCTTGCAACCGGCGAGTAGAGGATGGGGTTTCAGGCTACTGTGAGATCGAAGACGTCGAATCAGGAGAAAGGTTTCGAGTCATGCAACGCGGATGTAGTACAGTCAAAAAGGGAGCCAAGTTTTTCTGCTCGGACGCATCGGATTTCGCGAATTTCCATGCCAAAGGAAGGCAAGTGGTAGAGAAGGCTATCGCACCGGGTTACACTTTGCCTAATGTGGACGAGAACGAGGAACCGAAAGCTGGAATCGTTATGGTGGTATACCCGACTCTGTTGGCAAGTGCGTACGCTTCGGTTCGAACGTTGAGAGATGTACACAACTGTCAGTTACCGATCGAAATTTGGTACCGTAGCGATGAGTTGATGAGGGTACCAGGAGCTCTAGAGCCATTGAAAGGCCTGGCGGGGAAAGAAGTCGAGGGTGACATTACGTTTCGAGAGATTACAGATCGACGAGCATTCCGCTTTGCAGCAAAGGTGTATGCGCTATACCACAGCGCGTTTGATCAGGTGCTGTTTCTCGATGCTGACAATGTACCCGTGCGTGACCCGGCCTTCTTGTTTGAGTCTGAGGAGTTTGTGAGGACTGGATCAGTCTTCTGGCCAGATTTCTGGCATCCTCAGTACACTATTTTCCATATTATGGCAGACTCGTTGTTGTGGCAACTGCTGGACATGAAATACGTCAACATGTTCGAACAGGAAAGCGGTCAATTGCTGATTGATCGCCGTCGCCATACGGCTACAATGGAACTTGTGAACTTCTACACGTTCCACAGTCCAAATCATTTTGACCAGCTTAAGCTCGTATACGGCGATAAAGATCTCTTCCGGTACGCGTGGATTAAGTTGAATGTGCCGTTCTACATGATCCAGACCCCACCCGCTGTCGCCGGCAAGGTTGTCAATGAATCTTTTTGCGGTATGACTATGGTTCAGCATGATGCAAATGGAGACGTACTCTTCCTTCATCGCAACTCCAATAAACTCACTGGACGTGTGAAACGTCAAGAGATCAATTACGAAGTTGAAGCGCGAAGGCAGGCCCGTTTGAAACGTTTAGATCAAGGGCTTCCTACTACTATCAATGATGAAGAAGTACAAGCAGAACTTGAGAATCTAATGCGAACGCCTCCGCCGACATTAGAGCCGCCTGAACCGGACAATCTACCCGATCCAGCCATGTGGACACACTTGTGGACATTCAGAAATACTTCGCGTAGAGTTGACTACCGAATCCGATCTTACACTGCTCAACCCGATTTTCCAGAGTGGCAGCGATGCTACGGACAGCGCAACATCAGCGACAGCGAGCACTTTTACGCTCAGAAAATCGCAGACCTCAGTTTTGCTGGACTGGAGACACACCTGCGGCGGTTTGCTATGGAAGGGGTTCAACTACTCGAGAATCACCAGTCTTCTCGTATTATGGACAGGAAACTACAATAGAACGCATGTAGATAACTACAAAAAACTAAATTATCGTATCCGATAGAGATAAGTACCTATGCCACTACGCTTTGGCCGGTAGTAGAGTTATTTGGACGTGCTCCTATCCACGCCACGTTCTGAGCGTGCCGGAGTCTTGCTGCATCCAAGGCAAAGTGACGTATGTCCGTCTCGATTCCAGCAAAGCTGAAGTTTGCGAACTCGCGCAGTTCAAACATTTTCTGCTTCTCCACGTATCGCCGACCGTAGCATGGTTGCCACTGCGGAAATTGAGGTGCAGCTCGGTACGCGTCGATTGAGTAGAGTTTACGGTTGCCATCTTTGCGGAAGGACAGCAAGTGCGTCCAGATCACTGGGTCCGGGTATCCGTCTGGGTGTGGAGCACCCAGTGCTTCCTCTGGGGGAACCACCGTGTTCTCTAAAGCTGCCTTCTCCATCCGTTCATCGCGTTCGCCAGTCAGTTTGTGTTGGTTACGGTGTAGGAACAGCACTTCGCCATCAGCATCGTGCTGTACCATCGTCATACCGCAGAAAGAACCGTTGATAGCCCTGCCTGCCATTGCTGGAAGAGTCTCAATCATGTGAAATGGAGTCTTGAGCTTCATCCACGCAAGCCGAAACAGATCTTTATCGCCGTACACAACTTCCAGTTTGTTGAAGAAATTAGGCTCGTGGAAAGCGTAAAAGTACACGAGTTCTAACGGCGCAGCGTGTCGAGTGCGATCCACCAGCAACTGACCGCTCTCCTGTTCAAACATGTCGATAAACGGTGTGTCCAATAGCTCCCACAGCATTGATCGAGCGTGCAAGTTGAAGAGCGTGTGATGCGGATGCCAAAAATCAGGCCAGAACACAGCACCACTCGCTCGGAATTCGGGTGTATCGAAGAGGAAGACCGGATCACGCACAGGCACATTATCTGCATCCAGGAAGAGTACACGGTCGAAGTAGCTGTTGTAGATAGCGAATACCTTAGATAGAAAGCCCTTAGCACGCGGGTTGTACATTGGGTGGAAGGAGACGTCACCGACGAAGATGGCGAGTTGCTGCAATGGTGCCAATAGCGCATAGTCGTCTCCGATTTCATCGACGTGAAACCAGATCTCGATAGGCAAGCGACACATCAAAACTTCACGAAGAACACGCACCGTCGCGTAGGCGCTGGCGAGCAACTTTGGGTAAACTACCATCACAATACCGTCGCGAGGTGCCCCACTGTTTTCAGGCACATGCGGCAGCGAGAAATTAGGAACAAGAGCCTTAGCAACGGCAGCATGTCCTTCGACGCGATAGTTGACAAAAGCTAGAGCGTCAGAGCAACGGAACTTGATGTTGCCCTTCAAGCTGTTGCAGTGCCGACGCATTACTTGGAATCGATCCCCTGTATCGATGTCTTCAACTTCACAGAATCCTGACACATCAGCACCGATGACGTCCGAGCACTTCTTGTCGTTCTGGGATTCACGAGGTCCGTTCGGTCGGCATTTGCCTGTCGCTCGCCACGCGACGCACTGAAGACGTCGTGACACCACTTCCCCTGTTGGAAAGGGCTTAACTGGAGTTGCATCTTGAGCAGAAGTTTGTTGATTATCCATGTGCTTGTCCGAGTTGTTGGATGCCCAAACAATTAGCGCCGATACGTACACGAACGCAGCTACTACGAGTAGGGCGCGAGGCCATTGTTTCCAACATCGCACGACCCGTTCGGATAGCACACGGATGGGACTCGAATGTATCTCGATGAGTGGCTCCGTTTCGTGCGGTGGTTGAGAATATATTGGTAGTGCAGTAGGCATCGTTTCAAGCTTCATGTTGCTTGAGTCCGTGTACTGACGGTCGCAATCTCAAGTGGTGTGATCGTAGTGCGCTTGAAGCAGTGACAAGTTGAATCCTGCAGCTCATCGGGGCCATTCAGGTCGAAGCCTCGCTATACCCGCGACCCGGATTGTGGATTTCTCCTGCCAATCTGTTCCGAGTTTTTCAGCTGGTGAGGCCACAGGCCCGATGCGCTGCAGCAAACAGCGGCTCGCGGACACGACAAGTTGCTTTATCCATAGGTCTGCAGAATCTGCAGATGCAGGCGTACGTAGGTACACTGATTCTGAAATTGTACCTACGACACAAACGAGGAAGCCGACAGCGTAACGTTTTTTTTTTTTTTTTTTTTTGCATATCACTGAGTCATGGATTCGCAGACTGCGGATCGTAGTGTATGTAGCAGACAGTTCTATTGTTCTATTATTACTGTACTTTGCTTAGTACCGATTCAGCTTCGTGTAGTTTCAGCTAAAGCAAGTTTGGAGTGATCACCGTTGGCAATTATTGCCATTGCTAACGGCATTGCCAATGGCGATCTGGGATGGTTTCCACGATGACGGGTTGATGCGCCGATCCGCGGTACGTATGTAATCGCTATTTGTGTCACACAGCTGTATATCACCCAAGCCCGGCTTGACGAGGCCGTGTCTTGGATGTTATGGATAGGATTTCATTTTGGTGAAATAGCTCCACCGGTACGGACACTCTTAATAGATAGAAATTCCATGCGAGATGTGGCATAAGATGACGATGATGTTATCTCGAATGTTAAAAGGGTTGATCCTGGCCATCTCTTTAAGCTTCGGCAGCAAGCAAATTGTTACAAAAATAGTTTATTTGGGTTTTGCGGACCATACATACCCTTCTTCAGCAAAAACTAATAAAATGTCCACAGTACAACCAGCCTCTCCTGGTACACGTATTAATAGCGTGGCTAATGCTGCAGATGAATACAAGCAAAACTAGCCCAGATCAAACTCTGCAAAATGAATATCGATAGGTACTAGTATCTCGATCGATATTGAAGAAGCTCGTAAAGATTATCGCACTAACTGGTCCTGCACCTGACGGTAATCACCCATAGTTATCCTTGACGATGTCCGTACACCTTGGACAATTTGATTTGCTTATGATAACTTATCTTATTAACAATTCATCAATTATCTTTATTAAATCCATTGTTAACTTCAATACTCCTAACAAAAATGTACTGAGTATCGGTTGCTTAAGTATGTACAAGTACGTTGTAACATCGGCGTGCCCATGTTTCATTTCACGAAGGGTTAATAAATTAATTAAAGTATGACATACTACATTGTATGTGTACTTGTTCACGTTGTTAACCGTGGCGAATCTGCGCTGCTTCCATGGCAAACCGCCTCACATGTGTTTCTAGACCTGAAAAACTCAGCTCAGTGAAACTCTGCATATCGAAATACTTGCTTCTCCCGAACTCGCGCTCACCGTAACACATCTGCTTCTCTGGGAAGTGGGGTGGTGCAGAGAACGACTTGACCTTGTACTCCAAGCGAGGCGCGTCGTTGCGAAACGATAGCATATGCGTCCAAATGATTTGGTCCGCGATCCCGTCGGGTTCGGGAGGCTCAAGAGTTGGTGGCAGCGTCTTCTTCATAATTTTAAGCTCTGCGACCACTTCATCCTCCGTTGGAATCTTGTAAATCCCCTGCTTGTTCCACCTCGACCTGATTCGTTTCCTGGCCTCAATGTGGTAGTTCACAGGCTTATACAAAACTTCACCCGTGAGTTTCTTCGCGTTGCGGTGTAGGAATACTACATCGCCCTTCGCATCATGCTGTACCATTGTCATGCCACAAAATGATGTACCGTTCACTGTGCCCGCGACAGCGGGTGGTGTTTGGATCATGTAGAAGGGCACAGTCAACTTGATCCAGGCAAAGCGAAAAAGGTCTTTGTCACCCCATAGAAGCTTGAGCTTTTCAATGGGATTTGGCTGGTGGAACGCAAAGAAGCGTACAAGCTCGAGCGGTGCAGCGTGCCTTCGTCGATCGATTAGCATTTGTCCGCTTTCTTGCTCAAACATGTCGACGTATGGCATGTCGAGAAGTTCCCACAGTAACGAGTCTTCATGGAGGTGGAAAATTGTATAGTGCGGGTTCCAGTAATCCGGCCAGAAGACAGCACCAGTCTTCTCAAATTCAGGTGACTTGAACAAATACGCCGGGTCTCGCACAGGCACGTTATCAGCGTCGAGAAACAGGATACGCTCAAATCCGCTATTGTAAAGCGCAAATATCTTGGCTCCGAATCGAACAGCCTGTGAGTCGTTGATCTCTCGAAAAATAATCTTGCTTACAGTCTCATTCTGTGCTAGTTGCTGAAGCGGAATGAGGGATCTCGGTACTCGATCAATCTCGTCCTGTCGGAACCAAATTTCGATGGGAAGACGACAGCCCAGCACGTCACGCAGAGTGCGGATAGTAGCATACGCACTAGCGATTAATTTGGGATACACCACCATGACGATTCCATCTTGACCATGGCTGTCAGTCTGGACGTTGGGTAGCGCGAAATCCGATCCCATCGCAGATTTGACGGCAGTGAGCGCTTCGATGTGGTAGTTTACGAACTGATGAGCATCGGCGCATCGAAAAACCTGCGATTTCTTGTATTTCGCGCACGTTCGTCGCATGACACGAAATCGCTTTCCTGTGTTCACGTCCTGAACCTCACAGTACCCAGAGCTTCCATCAGGAACTAGTTCGTCACAGGTTAAATCATTCGCGATCTCTCGTGGTCCATCGGGCTTGCAATTACCTGTAGCTCGCCACCCAATACATGTAATATTTTTCCACTGCATGTCCCTGCTCGGAAGGTTCGGAACGGAGCGTGCGTGCTCCACCGCCTCTAGCTCCTGCGGAGAAGGCGTGCGCTGGATCTCCTCCACTTTGTCCTTGATCTTTTGCAGCGCGTTCATAACTGGATGATGCATTTTCTCGAAAACTGAAGCAAACTCCATTGACGCAGCGTCTCCCTGACTACCAGTCGAGTGTACACTGCAAATGACCCAGCCCAGAGTCAGTGTAGCGTACAACATGCTGCCGAGCAACAGAATCTGCAGGCAGCGAGGCCCCCATCGTCGTGGACACGACGCAGCCTCCATCGAGCAGAATGTCAACTGACGCTTCCCCGCTTCCCCCCGCTCACAGTGAGCCACGACAAGACGTCGTGTGCCGTGGCGTCGTGTCTCTATGCCAGCTGAACCATCTGGTGCCTACGGGACGACGGTGGGTCAACTTTACTGGTTCATAATCATTTCTGATCCGGAATTTCAACTTGTGCGTCTACAATTCATGTACAGTGCTGCATCCCGTTTTCGCGCCCTCGGGCCTTTGATAAACTTCCGGATATAGTGCTTCTGATGAGAAATATCCTCAGGTTTCTGTGATGAAATCTGATGTATTTGCAAATCTTATATGGTCAAACCCCCGTGAAGCGGGGTGCATCACTGTAATATTAAAAAAAAAATACACGAACAACAGTATTCATATTATGTTTGGATGGTTCAATTGCCAACTCCTTGTAACCGGAATGGTTTGCGGTGCTGCTGTTGCGCTTGTGCGATCGCATCTACTTTGGCCTGATGCAGCTGACCTGTGTCCATAGCAAAGCGGCGAAGGTGCGTCTTCAAGTCGGAGAAACTAAGGTTAGCGATCTCTTGAGCGTAAAAATGTTCGCTGAAGTCGATGTAGTAGCAGATTTGGTCCTTTGAGATCTCGTCGACGTGATAGGTCTCGATTTGATACTTGGAACGAGGTGAAGACCTGCGGAATGATAATAACTGCGTTCAGATCGCTGCATCAGGGTAGTCGGAGCTCAAGGACTCTTCGTTCAGTTGAGACATCTCCGTTTTGTGCTCCTTCCGAGTGGCCTTGAGCTTCTCGTTCGCTGGGCTGCGTATCCTGCCTCCAGTCAATTTGTTCGAGTTGCGATGAAGGAACAAGACCTCTCCTTGAGCGTCATACTGCACCATCGTCATGCCGCAAAGCGACCCGTTAATCGCTTTTCCAGCTACTGCTGGGGGACTTTGGATCATGAAGAACGGTACGTCCAGCTTCAGCCAGGCCAATCGAAACAGATCTTTGTCTCCCCACACAAGTTTTAGCTGTACGAATGGATTTGGTCTATGGAACGTGAAGAAGCGGAGGAGTTCCAATGGTGCTGCATGTCGTCGCCGGTCGATGAGCAGTTGACCACTCTCCTGCTCGAACATATCCATAAACGGCATGTCCAGGAGCTCCCAAAGCAATGAGTCTTCGCCAAGACAAAACAGGGTGTGCTGCGGATGTCAAAAGTCTGGCC
>NW_008649088.1:49758-52736 GCF_000247585.1 Phytophthora nicotianae INRA-310 | reverse complement strand
ACAATTTTGGGCCTGGATTCAGCGTCTGAAAAGTTCACGGCGAGACTAATGGGTTGCGCGTCAACGTGGCGGCTGAGATGAAAGTTTCAGCGGTAGAAATTGAGCCTGAAGACAAACTGTGTGACTCCCCAAGCAGAGCGCTGTACGAACCCCGTCAATGGATTGAAGACCAAGGCGAAAGCGCTGCGACTCGCGGTGCAGGCATGAAGCGTGGCGCGTACTGACGGCAGGAAGCTCCGGATCTTATGATCATTGAGCGCCAGCATTTTCAATTGACCAAACGAAACCTTGGGGCGATTCAATTTGTCGCTTACACTTGGGGTTTGTATCAGAAGAAAACAAGCAACGCGACAGTTGCCTTTGTCGAACAGAAAATAGAAAATACAGTTGGTGCCCATAACCAAAGCATTGAGCAACTTGCCCTGGTGTCATAACCGACTGCCACCGATGCGCTTGACCAGGGGTCTATTGCTCTCACTGGGGCTGTTCGGGCGGGGCTGCGCTTCCGTGCAGGATGCTCAGGGGCTTGAGTTTGCAGACGCCGCCGCCTTCTGTGACTTCCACTGCTCCCCAGTCCTGCTGTCGCAGACGTCACAGTGCTCGTCGGCGCTTTGTGGTCGTCGCCGGCGCGTCCTGGAGGAGTCTGACGCAGGTAATGACAAGCAACAGATTGACGTGCTCTCATGCCGCGACGTAGAGCAGAACGCGTCGACGCTGGCGTTCTCACTGACTCTGTCGACCGCGGACAGCGCGCAGGTGTTTCAGGGCTTCCACGACGCCTTCTTCCAGGCGTATGACGCCATGTTGGGCGGCGACAGCGTCACATCTGACGCCTGTCAACTGGCATTTCTTCAGGACAAATTGCTACCTACTGTGCAGGATGACAACTCTGAACAGGAGGAGAAGGCGGAGCGCAAACCGAGACTGGTGAAACTGGTCACAGGTCAGAAAGAAGACCACGACAGAGCGTGTATTGTATCGATCAAGAAATTGTGTGGACAGGATGAGGAGCAGGAGATGCCGTTGTTGACTAGGAGAGGAGACAGTTTGGGGGAGAACACGGTACTATTAGTACATACAAAGGAGTCGGTGGCAGAGCAGATCCGAGTTTTAGAGTGTGTAGATAAAGTGTTGGATCTGCCGGAGATTTTGAAGCTCATGCCATTCGCCCGGAGTGCTGCACAGCTCAGCTACAGGATGGCTCAGGGGAATTCAACGTCCATTGCGGCGCCTGCCATGGAAATTAGACTGGTTGAGGGGGCGAACCAACAGACTGTGCTGGCTTCATTAGAACACCGAGCGAGCGAGCTTGTTGGACTGATGAATGTGTTTGAAACGAGTGATCTCCAGCCAAGATCAATCTTCACGAAACCACTACAGGATCTGAGGACGTGGACGAATATTGTGGCACTTGTAGTGGTTGAGAGCTCTGTCGAGTGGATGGACGAACGACATGAGATCACACAGAATTTGTTACGAGGTGAAGAACAGGAGCGATGGACACGGATGCAGAGTCATCGACGACTTGATGCTTACGTGCCAAGTCTTGTGGGGGTTGATTCGGCTAGAGAGGCCGGTATTCGAGGAAATGACGTTGTTGTGGGCATCACGGATACTGGGTTGTATCTGTACCACGACCAGTTCGATCAAGATGACCGCGATATTTTCTCCAGTATTAAGCTATCGGCTCGCAAGGTTGTCATGTACAATGGCTGGGCAAATAAAGCCGATGAAGCCGAGACCATCACTTGTGGTCATGGCACTCACGTCGCTGGACTTCTGGCAGGCAGCTCGTTTAGTGGCAAACATGACAATCTTGGCATCGCTGACAAGGCACGGATAGCATTTATGGACATCGGAACGCAGAGTGAGACCTGCACAGGTCAACTTAATTGTGCCGTGTCGTTGGCCACACCTGCAGACGCCAGCGACTTGCTTGAGAGTCAAATTGACGCTGGTGCCAAGATCTTCTCGTTCTCGTGGGGTACACCTGGGTCAGATTACAGTTCACAAGCCAGAGATTTGGATGCTTTTATTTATGAAAACCCAGACGTACTGGTGGTTGTGGCGGCAGGCAACAGTGGAGAGTCCTCGATCACTGGTCAGCGTACCATTTCATCACCATCTGGGGCCAAGAACGTTATCTCAGTTGGCGCTTCACTCAATTCTGCAGCTTCTTTCACGGATTATGGATGCCCCGATATCTTTAACGAGCACACAGTGGCATCGTTTTCCTCTGCCGGGCCCACAACGGATGGGAGGTTGAAGCCTGATGTTGTTGCACCCGGTATGAGTCTTTTATCAAGTCAGTCAGAGGCACCGGGGTCTACTAGAGAGAGTTCGGCCACGTGCTCACTCCAGGGCACGTCACAGGCCACGCCGGTGATCACTGGTGTCGCTGTACTTCTTTATGAATGGCTACGCGACGGATGGTGGAAGAACGGCACCAAGAACGCAGCGTACGCCATGAAAACTGTACCTGCTTCGCTGCTCAAGGCGCTGATTATTCATAGTGGAGACTCCCTGCAACAGCGAATGGCTACACTACCCGCAAGTGGCGTCGTCTCCTGCTCGAGCTTGGCTTCCGACGCAACCGATGTAAAATTCCCAGATGTATACCAGGGCTACGGCAAGCCGAATCTTACCAACATTGTGGATTTCTCTGCTGTGAGCGGGAATAGCAGCGGCAACAGCAGTGATGACCTACCATCTTTGTATTTCTTACCAAACTCGACAGAAAACAGCGAGCCGGCCGTTGCCCACAACGGCGAGATGGTGATTTCGTTTACAGTCGCTCGTGATGTGGATTTACGCGCAACGCTCGTGTGGACGGACCCTCCAGGATCAACCCAGGCGACGTCACAACTGCAGCACGATCTAGACCTTATTGTTCGTGTTCGCAATGGCAATCAGACGTTTGGTCCTTTGACAGCTGATTCGAGCACGGGACGGGATTCCAAGAACAACGTGGAGATGGT
>NW_008649088.1:41445-48828 GCF_000247585.1 Phytophthora nicotianae INRA-310 | reverse complement strand
AACCACCACAGAGACCCGCTGTATGTTGAAGCCCCACTGCTACCGTATTATGCAGGTGCAGCGTCGCCTAAGTCGTCGTCATCTTCGCGTATCCGTCGCTGGAAGCGTCTGCTGTTGCTGGGCTGTATTCTGTACGTGTCGCTCTTGTTTGTCTGGTTTGGCTTCATGAAAGCAAGGAAAGGCGGCGAAATTTTCGGAGGACCACTAGACAATTTCATATCGATCGCCAATCTGGATGAGAACAAGATAAATTATTTACACGCACACGAGGACCGTGAACTCCGGACGGATTTCGTATTTGCAGAGCTGGAGATGGAATTTTTGCACAAGATTAACGCGTCAGTTGAAAGGGACGAAGCAGCAATTTTAGAGGCTGAAGCTCATGCAAAGACCCTAAAGCCGTTCCCGGTATGGGAGACGAAGCTCAGGAGATTGCGATGTATTGGCTGGAGTGCGACGGACAACTGCAGCCCTGATGGATCGAGAATACCCAGTCTCGATGAACCCTGCAATAAGGTAATCCCTTTTGGTGCGTCGGGCTACTGCGAGGTGCAAGACAAGGATACACGGGAGAGATTCCGTGTGATGCAGCGATACTGCTCCAGTGTGCGGGATGTGGGGAAGTTTCGCTGCTCCGAGGCGTGGGATTTTGCTCTTTTCCCGCAGAAAGCTCGCGAGGCAGCGAGGAAGGCGCAGAATCGCAATTTCAAGCTGCCAAATATTGCACCAAAACCCAGTCATCAACAGGAACCACGAGACGGTATCGTTATGGTGGTGTATCCGAAGTTGCTCGCTAGTGCCTACGCAACAATACGAGCGTTGCGGGAGCTGCTCGGCTGCTGCTTGCCTATCGAGTTGTGGTTTCGACCGCAAGAAATGAAATTATTTCCAGAGGCGTTTACACAACTCCAAGAATGGTCAAGTCAAAACAATGGTAGCATCACATTTCGAGAGATCGGCGAGCCAGGAGTGGTGGGCTTTGCTACCAAAGTATTCGCCATTTACCACAGCTTCTTCGAGCGCTTGTTGTTTCTTGACGCTGATAATGTACCGGTGCGGGATCCGAGTTTCCTGTTTGAATCGCCTGAGTTTAAAGAAAGTGGTGCAGTGTTTTGGCCGGACTTCTGGCATCCAGGCAAGACCATCTTCAATATTCAGCCGCACTCGCTCATATGGGAGCTACTGGACTTGCCGTTCATCAGCATGTTTGAGCAGGAGAGTGGTCAGCTACTGGTCGACCGACGGAGACACTCAGCACCACTGGAACTTGTGAAGTTCTACACTTTTCATCGACCGAATCACTTCGACAAAATGAAGTTGGCGCATGGAGACAAGGACCTTTTTCGGTTCGCGTGGCTTAAACTCGGTGCTTCTTTCCACATGATTGAGTCGCCGCCTGCCGTCGCTGGTAAAGTTGTGAATCGGAGTTTCTGTGGCATGACAATGGTGCAACACGATGCACAGGGCGACGTTCTCTTTCTCCATCGCAATTCGCATAAACTCATGGGCACTCCACGACGGAAGGCGGTCAACATGAAAGCCGCAGCCATTCGCAGGGCACGCAACAAGCGGCTGCGCATGAAGATGGCTGAAGCAGATCGTATCACGCGCGGTGATACAGAGGCTGAACTTGAGGATACTCCATCACCGACCTTGGAAGCGCCCGAGCCTGATGGTTATCCTGACATGGTGATCTGGACGCACTTAGTTTCTCTTAAAAACACCTCACGTCGATCAGACTACCGAATCCGGACGTATGAGGCATTTCCAGACTTCGAGAACGGCCAGAATTGCTACGGCCAGCGCTATCTGACTCAGAGCATTCACTTCGTCACACAAGAGTTTGCCAACCTCAGTTACGCTGGACTGGAGACGGAGCTGCGGCGGTTCGCACAGGAAGGTGCTCGCTTTTACGAGCAGGCTGGAATTACGATACGATAGCTATTGAATAAGCAGCGTCTAGTATCGTGTCCAAACCGCTCACGTCACGGTCAGTGTCATCAAGCTGCTGGATCTTTGCAATAAAAACATCACAAATATGCATGCCCTTCTTATATAGGATCTTAGATTACAGGGAGTTGTTGTTGGTGAAGAGGTCAGTGCTGCAGTCTACCAAGAGCAACGCCCGGCTCAATCGAGCTGATAGAAAATAGAGACCATTTGGATAGATTCCGGTTTTTAGTGTATAATGGCGAGCTATGTGTACACTATCAAGAAGAGAGTGTAAGCAGGAAGATTGGTGCGATGCGTCTGGCATAAGAAACTCAGGTCTTTCGCGCTTGAAGGAGCGAGCCACCTGTCAGATGCCCGACAAATCTCTACCAAAAAATCCCTCATTCCTCGACGTGCGTCACAAATGTGTGAGCCGCCCATGCCACAACGGTACGAGATTGACTCCTCACACGACAATCGTCGACTCGGGCAGTAAGCATGGAGGTGGACTCGCTACTGCGTCCCCGCTCCAATACGTCGAGCGAACCAGAGACGGCGAAGGAGCCTGGAGCTGTGTTGCTGCCTCATCGCGGAGGAGCGACGTCGTCCAACCATGCTTTGCCGCCGTCTAACGGTGGCCGCTGGCTGCCTCGCCTGCTGCTGGTGGGAGGCGCAGTGTACGCAGTGGCGATGTTAGCCTGGTCCTCTCAGAATCTTAATGTGGTGCGCATGGGTTCAGATACTGCAGCGTCCGAGTCAAGCGTGGCGTTCGAACAGCAGGTTGAGGAGCAGCAAGGCGGCAGCTCGATGGACTTGGCAGCGATGTTGAAGGCGGCCAACGACCAGGAGGCAGACACACAGCAGGAGCAGGAGAGGCAGCAGAATACCAAAGAAACGGAGGAAGACACGGCCACGTTTGAAGTCACTCCGATCCCAACCCAGGCAGCAATTGATACCCCCATGGAGGCATCTCAGGTGCGAGAGGCACTGCATCTGGCGCGAGAAGCTGTCGTAGCTAAGATGGATGCGGACGGCTCAATGAGCTTACTACTTTCAGCGTCAGGGTCTCAGATGTCCGATGAAGTGAGAAGACAGCAGGAAGCCGAGGAACTAGCTCGTGATACACTATTACTGCCGAAGGGTGAGATGAAACCGCGAAATTTCAAATGCTTGGGCTGGAAATCGACGGGTGGATGCAGTCCATTTGGACCGCGCAAGCCCGTGAACGACTTCTCCTGCACTAAGATGGTGCCGCACGGTCACTCGGGCTACTGCGAGGTGGAAGACACTGACACTGGCGAGCGATTCCGAGTCATGCGACGTTATTGCAGCAGCTCCAGGTGGGAGATGAGCTTTCGCTGCTCTGATGCCTCCAACTTTGTCAACTTCCACTTCAAGGCCCGCGAGGCGGCAGATAACGCGCTTACACCGGGTTTTGCGCTGCCGAACATACAGAACGCAACTAACGAGCAGCAGCGTGATGGCATCGTTATGGTTGTGTATCCGAAGTTGATCCCAAGCGCCTACGCGACGATCAAAACACTGCGCGAAGTACTGGGATGCCGCTTACCCATCGAAATCTGGTATCGCAAAGCTGAGATGAATGCAGACCCCAACGCGATGAAGCCTCTGTCAGCTCTAGCAGCGGATAACGAAACGTCGACGATGAGCTTCCACGAGATCACGGACTGGCATGCGTCTGGATATGGTGCAAAAGTGTTTGCAATTTACAATAGCTACTTCGAACGCATTTTGTTCCTCGACGCCGACAACGTGCCTTCAAGGGACCCGACGTTCCTGTTTAGCTCACCGGAGTTTGTGGAGAACGGAGCTGTCTTCTGGCCAGACTTCTGGCATCCTGGACGTACCATCTTCAATATCCACAGCCAGTCGCTCCTATGGGAGTTAATCGACATGCCGTTCATCAACATGTTTGAACAGGAGAGCGGTCAGCTTCTCATTGACCGTCGTCGTCACGCAGAAGCGCTTGAGCTCGTCAAATTTTACACGTTTCATCGACCAAGCCACTTCGACTACATGAAACTCGTCCACGGCGACAAGGACCTCTTCCGTCTCGCGTGGCTCAAACTTGGTGCTCCTTTCCACATGATTAAAGCACCTCCTGCTTTAGCTGGCAAAACCATCAACGAGAGCTTCTGCGGCCTGACCATGGTTCAACACGACGCTCAGGGCGAAGTGCTGTTCCTCCATCGAAACTCGCACAAACTCTTGGGTGAACCTCTTCGAGAAGAAGTTGACTACAGATCTCGAGCTATTGCACGCTCTAGAAAGAAAGCAGAGATTCGAACGAGGTATCGAAATGAGGGCAAGGAGATCCCGCCCTGGTCCGAGCTGGACGCGCTCGTCCAGGCAGAGGAGACTCCAGCCCCGACCATTGAACCGCCTGAGCCAGACGGATACCCGGATTCAATCGTGTGGACGCACCTGCTGTCGTTCAACTCCACTTCCAAGCAGGAGAACTATTATGTGAAGACTTATAACGCGGACCCAGAGTTCCCCAAGTCTCAGAATTGCTACGGCGAGCGCAACGTGAGTAAAAGCAAACACTTTTACGCGCAGGAGGTGGCTGATTTGCCTTTCGCCGGGCTGGAAACGGACCTGCGCCGTTTTGCCGCTGAGACTGTAGAGATCAAGAAGGCGTAGGTTGTGTAACTTATCGGAATACAATGCAATATCCATACCATTTATAAAATGACCTTGAAGCTATGAACATCTTTACTGTCGCAGTGACTGCGGCAGTCTGCTATGCGACGCCGTCTCTGCGCGGTGATGCCTGCCTATCATCCGATCAGACTATTGAAAGGCGGGCGGGTCTGACTCAGACTCTGAGACCCGGTCTGTACATGTATTTGCCTGTGCCGTAGTGAGGAGCCCGCCACTTCTTCTTTCCACTCGAGATGGAGCAGAATGTGTTTCGACCGAGGACAGCAAGCAAGTCACCACTGCTACCGCACCACGCGTTCCAAGCCCCGACCAACGCAACTAGTAGTCGTCGTTGCTGGCATCTATGGCCGCTGAGGATATCGCTGTTGGCTGGAGCGCTTTACGTCGCGTTGCTCGTCTGCTGGAACGCTAGCCGACTGGGACGATTGACCGCGTCTCAGGAGAATGCCAGCGAGCCCAAAACTTCCACTCCTGCACACCGGGTGGTCGCGTTTGAAGCGCAGATAACAGACGCACCAACGTTTCCACCGGTGGAGCAGCTATCCGCTCGAGAAGTATCAATACAAGCAGCTCTGGCGGTTGCTCGTGCTCAGGAGGCCGAAATGAAGACTAAAATATCGCTGGCAGACAAGAAGGAGAAGAAGAAGGTTGACGCTCGTTTGCGATGTCGTGGGTGGAAAGCAACGAGCGACTGCGATCCCGACGGCACGCGATTGCGGAATCTTGATCTACCCTGTGGCAAACCGGTGCCTGTCGACCAGTCCGGATATTGCGAGCTTGAGGACAAAGACACGGGTGAAGTTTTTCACGTGGTGAAGCGTGGCTGCAACAGCGTCAGAGAGGACGCAAAATTCCGCTGCCTTGATGCTGCCGAATTCGTCAAATTCCCGATTAGAGCGAACGAGGTGGCCAAAACAGCATCGATGCCAGGGTTCTCCCTCCCCCATGTTGTCCCTCTCGTGGAAGGTGTGAATACCAACCTGTCTGGTGGAAAAGATGGCATTATCATGGTCGTGTATCCTAGATTGCTGGCGAGTGCATACGCCACCGTCCGTGTTCTACGAGAAATACTTGGTTGTCGACTCCCCATCGAACTATGGTACCGGCCTGACGAGATGAGAACGGCGCGGAAAGGTTTGGCCCCATTGAAAAAGCTGGCAGAGCATGCTGGAGGGATCTCTTTCCACGAGATCAATGATGCGCGTGCATTCGGCTACGGAACGAAAGTCTTCGCCATCTACCACAGTTACTTGGAGAGAATCCTGTTCCTGGATGCTGACAACGTGCCTGTGCGAGACCCAAGCTTCCTTTTCGAATCTCCCGAATTCATCGATACGGGCGCTGTTTTCTGGCCGGACTTTTGGCATCCTGACAATACCATTTTCAATATCCACCGCCAATCGCTTGTTTGGCAGTTCCTCGGCTTCCCGTTTGCCGACATGTTCGAACAGGAGAGCGGCCAACTTCTTATCGACCGACGGCGTCACACAATACCCGTGGAAGTTCTCTCTTTCTATGCCTTCCATCGTCCGAATCTCTTCGACAACTTCAAACTAGCGCACGGTGACAAAGATCTCTTTCGATTCGCGTGGATGCATCAAAACGCCACGTTCCACATGATCCAGTCGCCGCCCGCAGTAGCCGGCAAGGTGATCGACGGCAACTTCTGTGGCATGACGATGGTGCAGCACGATGCTCAGGGAGAAGTGCTCTTCATGCATCGGAACTCACGTAAACTCACGGGTATGCCGAAACAAGAAAAGACGGTTCTAAGAAGCGAAGCAGTGGCTCGAGCCAGGAAGAAACTGGTTGTTGAGATGGCTAAGAATGGTCACGGTCGGTTGACCCCGAAGTGGAGCGAGGTGGAGGCGGAGATGGCAGCAATAACACCGGCGCCAGTATTGAAGAAGCCCGAATCTGATGGATACCCTGACGAGATTATCTGGACCCACTTGCTGTCATTTAACCGCAGTGCGCCACGCACAGACTACGTGATCGATGCATACAGTGTAGAGCCGCAGTTCCAAGACCAACACTGCTACGGGCAGAGACACATCGGATCCAACCCAAGTTTCTATGTCCAGGAGATCGCCACCCTCAGTTTTGCAGGGCTGGAGACGGACTTGCGGCTCTTTGCCATGGAGGCAGCGGATCAAGCTGCCTAAATGCACGGTACCCGATCACCGCATGCTGTGGCGTGGGAACACATAACTTATCGAATACATGTAGCACTACAGATGGTAATCTTGCAAAGCAAGTTGCTATTAGCAACAGCGGCAATAGAATCCCATTGAGATGACGACGATCGAGTCGACAAGCCAAATTTTCAGTTTCACCCGGGTGCCCAAAGTATCCCGAATCGGGATTCCCGATCAAAATGATAGTGGACACGGACTCAAGTCTGGGTATGACTCATGCGAACCTCAGGTTCACTTGTTCACTTGAGTCATGAAGGTGCCACCTCAGCATTTGTGAGCTCAGAGTTGAACTTGTTAGACATGATGCAGGACGAGTCAGATCGCTTGCTGAGACCACGGGTAGCATGTCAGACTGCTTCGATTCCTGTAGCAGCGAGTAATCCAGCTATTACACTGGTACCTAGTACCTCCACTGCTGCTGCCCCCGCGACACCGACACCAAGGCGACGACTCCTGAAATACCTGCTGCTTGGCGGTGCTACCTACGCTTTGCTGCTGCTGTTCTGGTCTGCAAGTCGCAGGGGAATCTCGAATGCCGCGGATGGATCCGGAATTTCCAGCACCTTCC
>NW_008649088.1:37392-40125 GCF_000247585.1 Phytophthora nicotianae INRA-310 | reverse complement strand
AACTCGAATAAACTCACGGGAGAAGTAAAGCGCAAGAGGATTTATCATCGACCCCAGGCTATCAAAAACGTTCGCGAAAAACTGCTTAGGGAAGGCATTAATCACGCCCCAGATCAGAAGGCGATAGATGATGAAGTAGCAAGGCTGAGCTTGACACCGGCGCCGACTCTGGAACCGCCAGAACCGGACGGACTACCGGATCCAGCGATGTGGACGCATTTGTTGTCATTCAACACAACGTCACACCGCAACTTCTACAGGATATCGGCGTACAGATCCACCCCACAATTTCCTGACTGGCAACGTTGTTACGGTCAACGTGAGCTTGGCAACAATCAGCATTTCTACACCCAGGCATTTGCAGATCTGCCATTTTCTGGATTAGAGTCAAATATCCGCAAGTTTGCCCAGGAAGCTGAGTTGATCCGTCAGCAGAAAGTGGGTGCTCTGAGCTAGAAGCTATGCTCAAGTAATGTAATGTTTTATTTTTTATTCGCACATAGTCTGGTAAGCATCATTGGAGATGGATGAAATCTTGGTATTCAGTAAATACCGAGATTTAGCCGTGATGATCCAGGAATGTTAGGAGGTGAATACTATGGTGATTACTACCTACCCTGTATTCTCCTATTCACATCGTAGATCATCAGCCACCTTGAACACGCGATCCGAGCCCAGTAAGCTGCGGTTCAGTTTCCGAATTTCCTATGCCAAACCAATTCACACGTGTACGCCTTGGTATTCACTTGTATCCACTTGCTGCAGAGTCTGCCCGCATTTACTAGGATAAGTCGGACGAATGGGCAACATAGGTTCGTACACTGAAAGGACCAAACCGCCATAGTTCCCAAATGTTATATATTTGCATCCCAGAGACATCCCCGAACTGTAATACAAACTTCTCCCGGTTTCCCGTTAATCTTAAAGCTATAGTCAATTTCTCATTTACGCGTTCTTCTCCTTTTCCTTCTCGCGCTGCCACTGCTGCCGCTGTTTCGGCGGCGATGAATATGACCTCGTTGCTTAGTGGTTTCTTCATTCCAGCGCTTAGCACGAGTCAGAATAAGCAGATATGCCGGTATCGACATCATAACAATTGCTCCAGAAATCACTGGGGTGGCAGCAGCAACATTTTCAGCAACAATTGACAGCGTTGAAGCTGTAATAATCTCGTTGCCTCCAGCTTCGTCTTCTTCGTAATTTGCTTGCAGGTCGCACATTTGACGCCACTCGCGCGACTGTTTGAATTCATCGTAACTGGTACCAGTACTATCATCTTCATCAGGTGGGAACACCGCTATCGCATCAGTAAGTCGTCCAACAAAGGCCTGAGGCGTGAACTCCTCAATCGTTCCTTCGGAGCGAGTCCAATGTTGCATCAAAAACTCGCGCCACTTGCTGGATGCTCTTGATCCATTCTCTCCACCATCCAAAGGAGAATTGTTAGCTGCGATCTTATACAGGAATAGGAAGATTGAGTTGGTACAGTCGAAAACGCGACTGGCTTTGCTCTCGTCATAGTGCTGGAACTGGGCGCGCTTGCCGTTGAGAGGGTCTAGAAACACGTCGAGAACTGGCAGGGCAGCGTCATCCAAGGCTTGGACATTGTCAAGTACGAAGAGGCTGCGCTCGGGGCAGGAGCCTAACGGAGTGGCCAGAGCAGATCGCAGCCTCTGCTTAATTTCATAGTTGGAGGTTCGCGAGGGTTCGATAAGTGCCTGGAAGTCGACGCTTTGTACTGTGTGTGGGGAGCGAGATATTCCGAAAAGCGAGGAGGCCAAAGCGCCAGTCAGCGAGTGTAGCAGATCGCTGGAATTGGAAAAGAGCACGAGCGCCAGCGGCTGGCGGCGATCGAACTCGTTGGCGACGAAGCGCTCGGTCAACGTTGACAGCGCGGAAGAGGATACACTTGGGCCGAGGCATTTGGGAACACGATACTCGAGACGGGATAGCAGGTCGTCCTGGGAGAAATGAGCGCACTGCTTCCCCAAGGCGGGCGACAGCAGTAGCGCCAGGAGCGGGAGGAGGCAGCAGATCAGGAGCATGTCGTTCGTTTCAAGTCGCACACGCTAACTGCCAGAAAACACAAATCGTACTTAGTTGAAGACGCTCTTCAACAAAAATGAAAGCCGCAATGGGATCGCCACTACTGTACAACTGCAACGGGTGGACACTTCATTTTAGTAAATAACGTCTAGAAACACTTCTATGGTTGATGGTGACCCGTGGGTTGATGTGGGGCGTATTGCACTACACACCCATGCGGCCTTGAGCCTGCACCACCAGGAGAGCACCCTGATGAGCATAGTCGATCAGCTGCTGCTCCAGGTTGGCAAAGGGCAGGTCCTCGAACTTGGTCAAGTTATAGTTGCTCACGACGTTGGGCTCTGCGCCGTAGCATGTCTCAAACTCTTTAAAGAGTGGGCCACTGGGCTGGATGCCGATCTGATACTTCTGCTTGATGTCCTGGTAACTCATCATACGTTGCACAGCCGTCCGGTTCGCTGGAAACACGATTTCCTCGCCATCACCAACAGAAATATCTTGTTCCCACTTGAACGTCTGCAGGTGCGTCCAGTATTTGGGGTCCAGCTTGTCCACCTTGCCATCGAGCTTCTTGGCGTTACGATGTAGGAATAGAACGTTGCCATCGACGTCAAACTGGACCATAGTCATACCGCAAAACTGCTTCTTGTACGTTCCGCGCTCCGTACCGGCAGACGCAGGAGGGAA
>NW_008649088.1:33359-36082 GCF_000247585.1 Phytophthora nicotianae INRA-310 | reverse complement strand
AAACAAGGTCCAAAGCTTTGTAGAATTCGTCTGAGCGGCGAACAGGAGGCTGGGTTTCGTCACTCAATGGAGTCGCCAACGGCCCAGGTGTTGCAGTCGCGTCATTCGTACCCGAGTCATCCACTTCCCATTTTTCTTGCGGAGCTTGTAAATCTGCTTCCGCTTCGTCAGGATCCTTCAACATCTCATCATTACTACCACTCATAGCCTTCATTTCATCAGGTTCAGCAGTTGATTTCTTCTTCTCTCCCTCCTCTTGGTTAGCGGCCAGCAATACTACGTCATTTTGGCGCGTAGGAATCTCTACGTCCTTTTTCGGGGACGTTTGAGTCTCCACAGCGATTGGACTCGTACTAGCTGGAACTGCTGAGGGAACTGTAGTGGACGGAGCTGTAGTAGCAGGTTCAGGTGCTTCGGTCGGACTCTCGTTACCAACCAGTGCAGCAACATTTTCCGGGGCTGCGTCAGCGGCGTGTTCATCTTCACGTGCGCCAATCTCTCCAGCAGCTCCCTGCTGCTCTAATTCTCTCGGTGTTTCGACTTGCTCTGCCCCCGTTGTTACCTCTTCTTCTGGTTTCTGTATGGGCCAGCCTTCCTCTGGTTCGTTCGGATCTTTCGCTGTCGTCTCCAGTTTAATGGGGCCAGTCTCCACCACTTTCTGGTGGTGTAACACTCGTTGCTGCTCTTGGACCTCGTCGTGGTGAGTGGGCGGTTTGGGTGCCAATCCAACAACGAAGGAGCCGAGGACAGTGATGGCGTAGCACCCCAGCACCACGTAGAAGAGCAGCCACCAGCGCGTGTGCCAGCGCTGAGTGGGGGCAGCTGTGGCGGTGCTAGAAGCGGACACCATTGGCGTGCGGCGGTCGTCGGGCGAGTAGGACGGGAGAGCGGACGACGCGGGGCGGCGCATGCTGCTGATCAATTGCGTAGTGAGCGCCGCGTACGTGGAGCACCGCTACCCACGCCCACTGCAGTCACTCGATGAGCAAGTGCTGTGCTAGCCACATCGTGGGGAAGGTGCGAGAGAGGAGTTCACACGAGAGGCTGTGAAAAATGATACTACAGTTTTGGACGAATCAGAGAGGAAATTAAAACTAAACCTGTAGGACTATATTCCCTGTTGTATATGCTTCACACCTAACCGTTGTAGATGGTGCTTGGGATTGGCGGCGTTCGATCGTGTGACGTGTTCACAGGTCAAAAGGTGCTCACTCCCCGCTTGACGTCGTCCAACTTTTAAGAGTTGACACAATTCTTGTGATTCGTCAAGGCGAATATGTACGCAGTCTTGAAGGCGCTTGGATAGTTCATCGTGAACCAGCTCGCCGCTATTGCAACTCTGCGACGCCGATGCGGTAAATGATAGTCACCAAGCATTCAACAATCAGGTACGATGCGCGAGTAGTGACGAGCGCAGGTAATGGCATCTGTCGAGATCGCACGCTGCGTTCTACCAGACGACAATCCGGTGCACTGGCCGCCAGCCTGGCCGCCAGCGGGTGATGGAGGAAACTGGCTGGTCTCACGTGGCACCGCATATGCGTCAAATGTATCTACAAGTTCATTCAGTTAAATACCCGCTATGTGCTGCGTCATACTCTCCTTTGCCTGCGCAGGCGCTGCAGTAGGCTGTTGGTGGTTCCCTCTTCCTTCTTGATTGTATGCTGGGCGGACCTCCTCGACTGGCTTATGATTCCGGTATGTTTGGCTCGCTGTATCCACGTTGCTCCGAATACGCTGTTGCTCTTTGACACGAGAGGGACTCGCGACAGGAACAGCGATCGCGTCATCCCCCTTCTCCGGATGCCGGACCGCAGCGGTTGGCCTCGCTGCAGAGGCGTACTTCTTTGGGGCTGTGGGAATCATGCCTTCTTGTTGTCGCTCCTGAGCTTCAGTGTGGCCATCATTCGTCTTGATAAGGTCAGCTGAAAGTGTCTTCACCTGACCAATGTATTTGCCTCGCACTGGACCTGCAGGCTTGGCGTTTTCAGTTTGATCAACAGGAAAGTCATCGCGCTGATCGTCCGGGTGTACAGCATCTCCTGGAGCGTCATTAATCGCCTTTTGCGCGTTCTGGTGCTTTGCCCCCGCCTCTCGCTCTGTTTGTGGCTCCGTCGCTTGCGCTTCCTCCATTTCTGCAGTCGCAATTTCAGTCTGAATTTCAGCAACGGGTACCGCTATCAGTGGGTCATCTTTCTCGTGCGGATTCAGTTCAGCAACTCCTAGCACCACAGTAGCAGAGGGAGGTGCAGCCGTCGGCTCCATTTTCTTCGCGTCGACTGCTCTACCCACTCGTACGTTGCTCCTACCGCGAGGACGCAGCGAGTGCACGAAGAAATTCTGGCTGCTCTGTTCTGAACCCACTGCTCGGCCAATGTTAGCTATGTCGTCCGCGAAGTAGATGGCACCGAAATACAATAGCACGCATAGCACGAAGCACGCGCGCAACTGCAGAGAGCTGATCTTACGCGACCGGTCACCCTCCGCGTAGCGCTTGGCAAAGACCCGCTGGGCGCGAGGGTGCGTCTCGCGCAGCGAGTATCCCACTGGCCGACTACCAGCGTGCACCGTCGGAATGCGAACGTACTGGGGGGCGGCGTCCACGACACCGCGCTGCTTCCGGTGGAGTGCCATCTTTGCCAATTGTCTCGATAGGAATCGACTGAACCGTTCAGGTTACAGTGGTGCACCTCGTATTTGGTTAGGGTGAACAGTATCGTAAT
>NW_008649088.1:29349-30344 GCF_000247585.1 Phytophthora nicotianae INRA-310 | reverse complement strand
AAGTACGTCGAACTTGACTCGAACGTCGTGGTGTTGTCAGAGTAGTCGTCAAAAGCACAGCGTGTGCTACCACCAGGGTAAACAAGAATGCTACCATCGTCCCCCGGCGTTGGAAGTGAGTCGATCGCACATTTTTCCGACGGCCCGAGCTTGCAGTCCGCCGCACTCGCAACCAGCGCCGGTAGGGTCAAAACTGTCACCGCAAGCTTGGAGATTAACATGCTGCCAGTAATACAGTGTTCAACAGAGCTGCGAGACCGAGTCTTTTGATAAATGAGGCAAGGTTTATGTGGAGGTTGCTTGGAGCCAGCAATGCAATGCACGACACTTCATCAACATGTTCTTGAGCAATACCCCATGTAGGTAAGATGCACGTCGACGATGGGGGATTGGCTCTTCTCTGCCAACTCTGGTTTCACCGAAGAATCGACAACGTTACTGCAGACAGCAAGTTGTTGTCTCTGTTCAACAGAGTCTGTTGGACGCATCATGGCGTTGTAAATTTCAGCTGGTGTGTCGCTGCGCGTTATTACTGTTTTAGCCTAATAACCCAGCTCGACTTCTACAGGTATAATAACTCCCTCTACAGGCTGTACACAGGCCGTTGTCAAACTGCGTGGTCGAGCCGAGCAGCTTTAAATTGTCCAAGTACAAGCCAAGCGGAGCTCCCAAGCGGGGCTCTTTAGGCAGGTTGAGCCGAGCAAGAGCTTGCGCCGCTTCGTCAGGGATTAAATTCAAGGTCATGTATAAATCGTATGTTAATTAATGTCTGCAGTAGGCGATGTGCACATTTGCGAGCACAGGTTTCTTACCACCTCACTTCGCTCGTCGGGGAACATCGGGTTTGCTATTCGCTGTACGATTGAAAAAAATTGCGAGCACCTCGCTCTAACTGAGCGCTCGTGCCGCTGAACGCGAGATAATAATTGGCGTATATTGTACTATTAATACAGAAAGGAATCTTGGTTAGCGGCCAGCAATACTACGTCATTTTG
>NW_008649088.1:8391-9640 GCF_000247585.1 Phytophthora nicotianae INRA-310 | reverse complement strand
GCTCAATTTGCCCTTCGGCAGTCAATCAGACAATGAGGTAGAGGCTGGAAAAGCAAGATCGATTTTCCAACGTTTTCCAGAGTAAATTTCCCAAAATTATTTTTTGTCCGTCAATCGGAAAAATTGACGGGGATTACCCTCTTATTGATAGAGATTGACTTGAAGATATTGCTTGGCATCTTATATTTCACTTCAACGTGTAGCATCTGTCTGTTGCTATCTGTCAGTAGGTGCTCTATCTATGTTTGGGTGCTCCCTAGTTTCTCCCCCGAACATTCATCTCGATCCGGCCTGTTGAAGACTACCCTACGCGCTTCCCCCAAAGAGCATGTGTCTGTGTAAGCGCCCACACCAAAATAATTCGTGCTACGGCTGCAAATCGATTTCCTCGCACCAGGTAAGGATCTCGGACAGCATTTCGCTGGGCAAGAAGACGTGCAGATGAAGCTGCGGCTTCCACCAAGATAGCATGCGCTTGTAAACTGTTAATAAATCCCGGCGACAACCACGAAGCCAAACCTTGCACTTCGCGTGCGTTCCTTCGACAAACGAAGTGTCCAGGATACCAACATACTGATAGCGATCTGTCCACCCCCTCACAATACGATCCTTGTACTTCCACCAATGGTTATCCAGGTAGCTCGATAAAACAGGGCACAAACGGTTCATTTCTTCTCGTTTCAGCTCAAACGCTTCTTCAGTGACTGCATCTACGGCAGCGTAGTATACGGCCAGGAAAGCATCCGTTTGTAAGGTATTTTTACGCTTTGGTTGACCTGGAGGACAGATACTTGCCCCAGCACTTGGCGTGCTTTGCTGATGATATTCTTGTTCATGTGCAACCTACAAATGAGTGCAGGTATACCTTCGAATACTTTATCTAGAGCATTCATCGACGCCAGTTCTCTGTCGGTGAGGAACACGCAAGGCAGAGAAACTTCCATTTCATCCAAGAAAGTCCGAAAAATATCCATTGCCCAGAAGTAGTCTTGTTACCTCTCTCCCGGTAACCAGCACTGCGCAAGAGGAAGAACCGTGTTAAATCCCGTTATAGCTATTATGTTCAATAACGGTAGCTTGTACTTGTTGGCTTTGTATGTGCAATCCATTCCAATTACATCACAATGTCGCCGAAATAGAGCAAGGGTTCCTGGGTGAGCCCAAAACAAGTACAGCTATCGCTGCGAGTCAGGTTCAACCTCCCGTCGGTAGTATAACCCATCTGTTTGTAGGCGCTCCAAGAGTAGTT
>NW_008649088.1:3758-6076 GCF_000247585.1 Phytophthora nicotianae INRA-310 | reverse complement strand
ATGACGGTCTTGCCATTCTTGAACAACTTGAGTCAGTTCTGAAGAAAGCTCAAGAAGATGGGTGGGATGTAGTGCGATGGCCACCGATGATGCTTGCCAGTGTGGTCGTGCACGTCGAGTATTATCGCTTCGATGGCCGAACATTTGCTTCTTATTTTGCTTTGCGCATGCCATCAATAACCTCGTCAAAGCCGTCATCAAAACATCATTTCGTGATGTGGCGTGTCAAGCAGCTGCGGCTTTAACTGCTTGAATACATCTTCAGCTAAGTGGCTATTGCGTGCGAAAAATCTTAGGGAGAAATTCTATGGAAGGACGTTTGGACTGCGATCACTGTGTTAAATTCGGTGGATTTCCATGCAAGGGTGCTTTGCTTCCCTATTACGAGTTCAGTCATCTTTGCAGATGCTGCACCATCAGTTTTGCAGAGACAATGATTTTCTGGCTCAACTTAATGTAGTTTCTTTTGGAGCGACCTGAAAAGAGCAGAAGTGGTCATTTCTCCGCTTTCGTATGCCTCTTACAGACTGCTACGAGATGACAGTACGGTTGATGATGTCCTTTTGTCGTATCATAACATTTTCGGGAGTCAACCAAGATGTTTTTGCGTCGTGATGAGCTTGTGTGTGGAGCATCGCTGGATGCAATGCGAACAACCCCTATTCCTACTAGGATACGCCCTACATCCAGTATACGCAGAAGATGCCAGGAGTTTACCGAACACTGCTGGGTCGTTGCCGAAGGTGGCGGTCTACTACTTTTGGAGGCTGTTTCACACTGAAGAAATGGGAACTATCAAGCGTGATATGTTTTCATAGATGGAGAACCGTTTTACAAGAACCCGGCCCAGTGAGTTTGATAACTGTCCTTGGGAATACTGGGAATACATAGCCAAGAAGAATCCAAAAAGTAAGCTTCCCATGCTGGCAATGAGAGTATTATCGATTGTGGTGAACACCGTAACGTGCGAGCGCTTGTTTAGCGAGCATGGGATCATGCTGCGAAAAGGAATCGCTTGGCATCCGACAAAGCGCTCGATATTCAGACTGTAGCCCAGCACGTCCGCCAGCGAGCAGTGAAGCACGAGAATATGCATTCGAAGAAAAAGCTGCTTCTGTGTCCGGATGAGCGCGAAATCGTACGTGATACACTTGTTGGAATATTTACCCCTCCTCCACCACCAGCTCTAGAGAGAAATGCTGATTCTGAAGCCGACGGTGACGATGACGATCCAGGTAATGGAGCAGACGGAGAGAAAACGATGGCGTTATGGAGTGAGTATCTCGATGAGGTCTTCGAAGACGAAGAACTTGATAGAGGGTATGAGGAAGCACACAGCACATTGAACCAACATGTCGAAGATGACTCTGGTGAGTTTGAGGTCATTGCACTGCCGGCCTTGCATGAATTCCCCAGACACAATGATCCAGCATTCCCTCAGGAAAAAAAGCTGACAGGATTCAGGGACCAGAAGGTTACGTTGGCAGAGCTTTTTGGATAGTTCTTGGCAGTTTGAACGGTATACTGGCGCCATAGAGAGGTACGACAAGTTGTCGACAACTGAGTTGTATCTGTATCCAGAACTGATTGCTGGTAGAGTACACCGCATATGGTTTTGAAAGAATGAACTCAATAAAACAATTCCTTACCAGGTTCAGAGAGCAGCATAGCCAACCAAATTTCTATAGTATTCATCAGCATGGTCTCAAACAGCAGTCAACCACCGTTTCCGTAGTCTTGACCAGCATGAATTTTACCTCGCAGTGACAATCTCGGACAGAGTAACCGACATCATAGACTGAACGGCTCGGAAAACACGGCGGACAACGCGGTCTTCAACCTCAGAAACAGCACATCCAGCACGACCTGCTCGCCCGCCAACGCGTTTGCCAACAAAGCCGCACGTCCAGCACGACCGCTAACGCCTCTCGAACAACACGACCAGCGCGACTAGCAAAGCTTCAGTAGCATTAGAATCCCGATCTCAGCTCGCAGCAACTAGTTCTCCAACCCAACGACGTCATCATCCTCCGAACCACCAACCACATTGTCAGCGTACTCGTCAGCATCCTTCTGCTTCATCAGGAACAGTTTATTCCGGAGGGGCTTCAGCTCGGCGTTGAATACGAATAGTACGGAGACACCTGCGTCTTTGGATGCACCAGGAGCGCTGCGTATACGTGTCGGCACGGACATGAGCATCTCCAAACAGCATCCTCACCTCCACCGACTTGTGCGTGATCGGAATGAACAGCGTCTGTTGGTGGCCGTACACCGCCTGGTCCATCATGGCGATGTAGTGCGGTGCACCCTCATCG
>NW_008649088.1:0-1388 GCF_000247585.1 Phytophthora nicotianae INRA-310 | reverse complement strand
GCGTATTGTGTGATATGAACCACCGGAAAAACCACGAAATCGTCATTTGAACCATATTCACAACCTCTATAGGTTGTGTACCCGTTCTATTTACAGACTTGATGTGCAAATGAGCCAACATTGGTGTCAGGCGATGTACTAATTTGTCAAAGGCATCAGCACTCATTCTGTAGTATCTATTAAATTGGCCTTCAAGCAGCAGCCTCTCTCGGTGTGAAATCCATTCGAGGCGCTGACGAGGAACCACCTTGGCACGGCGACAGGTCTGTTTGCGAGCAGCGACAACTACGGTGGCCAACAAGATAATCGTCGTAATTTTCATAGTTGTTGGTAGCTGCTATGATCCTATGATCCAACAATGGGTTGTGAACCTTCCCTTGGATTACCAGACCAGTTGGGAGGCACCACGTGTATTTTTGGCGACCAATCACAATCGAGGATTTCGGATCATGCTCCGCACCTGATCCCGTTTGGAACGGCCCTAAGTACAAAAAGGCGGTGTGCCACCTCCGTCGGCCCTTCGATCTCACCTGCTTCGTCCATAAAACGTGATTCTGGCCGAAATGTCAACACTGGCCGGTGTGGTTTCAGCTACCGACCAGGTACTAGCCGCCGACGTGGTTGCCTCGTCTCTGCTCTCTCAGCCACCGTTGCAGCCATCGCCGTTGTGCGGTGCCGGTGCGGCTCCCAGCGTCGACTAGCCGTAATACGGTATGTCGAGGACGCGATAGCAGCGTTTGGGAACAGACGATGTTGGCAGAGGAAACAAAAAATGAATTCCAAAAGAGTTCGTTAGTTCTGTTAGCTACACAGAACCTACCTAGACATGCAGTTTTGGATTTCGGAGGAAGCTTGCTTGCTCCGAGCTTCATCGTTCCGTTCACGGTGCTTGAACGGCATTGTAACGTGTATACGTTGTACATACCGACAAGCATGCCGCTCCACCCAACATTTTACGGTGGACTGTTAAAGTCATGTGTGCAGCACGAGCCATCTAGTCTTGATGGCTCGAGGAGGACGACAAAACAGCGTGAATCAGCTTCTATAGCGCGCCCACACGCTCGCCTCGCCAGATTCGCTCCAAGTTCGACTTGGACGTTCGAAGCGGTCTGAGCGACCACAGCGAGCTGTACCTTTTGGCTGCACAGCTCCTGCCAAAAGCCGGTGGGCCCCGTGCTCTGGGTCCGTTCCAGAGCGGCTGCAAGGTAGTGTAAAGCGCGAGAACCATGGTCAATCTATGGTTTACCATGCGGAGGGTATTTTTTTCACTACCGCCGCTGCGCGATGCGAACGGCTCGTCACGGTGGATTGTCGAGCGGATTGTGGACTATAGGCCCCGAAGGCGAACCGAGACAGGCTCGACTTCGTATTCGTTGGAGAAGACTTAT
>NW_008649087.1:140495-141286 GCF_000247585.1 Phytophthora nicotianae INRA-310 | reverse complement strand
AGACTACTGCCAGGGCTCTGCGTGCGCACGTCTACATGTATGAACCGCTAATCGACGAGTCCTATCACGAGGAAATGCACTCGGTTTGGGAAGGAATAACAAAAGAAAAGAATGATGAAGAAAAAGAAGGACTACGTGGATTTCTGGAAAGGTGGCATCAAGCGTCGATGCCCAACGTCAAGCTTGTCATCAGTGACAGTGAGTGGCTAAACGCCTCCCAGCAACCCGACGCGTCTAGCTGCGGCGTCTTAGTTGTCGATCAGGCAAACAATTATCTTGCTGGGGACTTCGAACAGCAGCACTATCAAGTATCTAAGAGTGACGTCAAGGTAATGCGCTTGCGCATGCTCTGGGTCATCATGCATCACTCTAACGAGAAGGCTATTTCAAAGTCTGACGCTACTAAGACAGGTGAGATTCTTAAAAAGCTGCAGAAAGAACTAAAGTAAGTAGTTGCACCTGTATTAAGCTGTCAATACAGACCATTCATATTCGTGTTATCCCTTCAGCCTATTTACTGCAATTTCCAGCAGCACTCCAAACGAAAGGGCGCTGTCTCGGTCTGTGTCTTCATCGTCCAAACCCGCCTGCAGCTCGTAACCACGCTCTTCGTCCTCTTCGATCAGCTCTTGAAACTTCATCTGAACTGCTAACATCTTCTCCAAACTGCTGTGCATCTTCTCAATCATGGCTTTCATCTTAACAAGCTCTGCAAGTCTCGCGCGCACCAACTCTCGTGCCAGCGTTTTCTGGTCCATCGTAGTGTAAGATCTCTGAAGTTTTGACAAGTG
>NW_008649087.1:135949-137100 GCF_000247585.1 Phytophthora nicotianae INRA-310 | reverse complement strand
TTGTTCCACGATATATCCGCCGGTTGGCACACATATGTGTACCGTGGTGGTACTTTGAGCAGGACAACATTTATCGAAGCTGCAAACGCTTCGACATCAGGGGTCCAATGGCCACTAAAGTCATCCCATATCAGAAGGATATTGTCGTCGCGATTAGGACGGTCAGCGAAGTGAAATTCGAGAAACTGCTTCGATAATTCTGCGTTCCACCATGCACATTGGTTTCCGTAAACTTGACAGTCAAATTGCTCTTGTAATTTGCGAATTTCACGATTCCACATTGTTTTGCTGAATCCATGTCGCAATGAAGCGTTCTCTAGTCGAGTTTCAGGGATCTTTGACGGTACACACTTAAAAACAAGGAACGGAGCCAATTTGGTGCCTTCCCAGTCGCCTAAAAGCATGGCAGTCGCCCTTGACTTCTCTTTATTGCTGCATCTTACCCACACAGTCTTAACTCCGCGTTTGGATATTGTTTGTTTTGGTAGGTATTCAAAGTTGATACCTACAATATGTAAAAGTTAGTATAAGGTATTCCGATTCAATAATTCGCCTGCAGGAACGCACCTGTTTGGTCCGCGTTATACACTTGGACGCATTTCTTCTCGACGATTGTCTGCAATACTAGCGCTTTGAACTCCTTCGCCGCGTCGACGGCGTCTTGTGGCGTTGTCTGGCCTTGTCTAGTGCGCGCACGGAGTGACAGTTTGTGTCGCCGTAAAAATAATCGTATCCACGTGGCGGTCGCAGCGAATTTGTCACCGAGGCCAATCTCATCGGCAACCTCTTTTGCTTGGAGCTGCAGCATCAGCGGGAAACCGGGGCTCCGTCTTTCCGCAACGTGTTCAGCCAAACGACGATGGCAGCTTCAGCCTCCTTTGGAAGCACAGTAGCCTCCCCAAGTGCGCGCAAGTTTTGGTGACGCCCACGCCCTGAAGCACAGGCGGCCCGAATAGTGGAACTCTGTTTTATCCATTTGTTGATTTGTTTTTTTCGAGCTCGAAGTGCTTTTCCGTCTAACTTTCCATAGAAGTGTTCAATCGTATCGTCAAGGGAGTGGCTTTCGTTGAAATTAAGAACATCTTGCTTGTGTGAGTATGCCACGGCCACACGCTGGTACAACTTCCGCTTCTTGCCTTGACCATTGATGC
>NW_008649087.1:134251-135849 GCF_000247585.1 Phytophthora nicotianae INRA-310 | reverse complement strand
ATTATTCGCCTCGACAATTTGGCGAGTCTCTTGAAGGGCATTCGCAACATCTCGGTCACTATCAATGGTCGATTCGTCCAAGAACTGTCGGATCCGGTCGAGACACTTCTCGTCCGATAAATAACAAAGCGCATTTTTCCACATCGGTACCAGTGATATCGCCTTCCATCGTACATTAGGCACAGGGTCGTCTAGGAGATCAATTGCTACCTCGAGGAAATTGCGCTGGCAATAGAGTCGACTATTCACCGTCAAAGCATAGACACATGCGTCGAGGTAGAGAATCCGACGCCAGTAGCTTTTGGAGTGACCATACTCCGTTCGGAGTCTGCTAAGCAAGGAATATCGATGGCTGGCGGTGTCGTTATACCGAATGCATTTGAGTACTACTTGCATTGCAAGCAACTGGACTGGACGAGCACCATCTTCGATGAAATCAAAAATTATTGGTATCACCATCTCGTACATTTGCGTGGACGAAAACCAGGACGGAAAACTTTGCAACGTTTCAAGAAATACAAGCTGGTCTCGATTACGGCTTGATGGTAGAATCGTGTGGTATTCAGCGACCGATTTGATAATCGAATCCAGGATAGCAGTCTAGGAAATAACGTTTAAGAGTTACCATTGGTAAGAACAAAACAATCATTTCTAGTAAAATGCATACCTTTTGGTCCTCGTCGCTGGGGTTTATCATGGCAGGCAGCAGTTGTGGTACTCGAGAAATTGCCATTCCCTGAACAACCGGTGATTCATCGTTCATCAAACTCAGCACTAACACCTTCAGGTACCGCATCGCTCGGTGCTGTCCTAACAGTAGAGCGACTTCATGGATTCCAGCAGCGATGTGATGCCGAACCTGTGACGGGAAATACCCAAAGAAAACCCAAACTAGGTTAATTACTGCATTCATAACAACGAGAGTGAGGAATGTTGTACCTCTTCACTTGGATCACTCGCCAGCTTGGCTAGCAAATCGTCCATCAAAGTGGATATATACGTCGATCCAAAAGCTTTTACGATGGCAGGGAAATTATACGCGCAGTATTGCCGTATTTCCTGTTCTTCATGAGAGCAAAGCTTCGAATAACCTTGCAGAAACACTTGGCCTGTATCGTTTCCGACATGATTCAGTGTGGCTAGCTTTGTGACGAGCTGGCCGTACTGCTCGGCTAGCAATGGAACGAGGTAGTCAGGAAGCGACTCGGCAATCCCGATAAATTCTGGAATTATCTGTTTGGTGCGATCCCGAGCAGGGAAAAAGTCGAATAATGACAAGAGGGCGAGAAACGCTATTTGCTTGACCTGCAGAGTTGGTAAGCAATAATGTCAATCTTAAGCGCAACCACTTCCAATAAAACACGTGATATACAATACCTGTTCTTCTTCGTCGTTTAGCAACTCTAACAGCTCTGGTAATAACTCCTTGCAAGCGTGTTCCTCTCTGTTTTAAACAGACGATGCGTAAGCGGAAATTTATAAAACCGTGGAAAAACTATACACGAACCCCACTGCCCGAGCGAGTCCGTCTAGTTGAATACACATGCATTTGCGAACTTCGGCGTCTGTGTCTTGGCACAAGGACATCATCTACGAAC
>NW_008649087.1:130513-131697 GCF_000247585.1 Phytophthora nicotianae INRA-310 | reverse complement strand
AGAGAGAAGAGAGATAGCGCGGAGCAGAGGAGCTGCTACGCGGACCAACAAGGGCCAACCATCTAGAATCCTGTTAAATCTGGTACGTGCAGACTTGCCTAAATCGGTAAATATTATGAATGTACCTTTAGAATCATTCTGTGACAGCTGATGTACTGCTGCCACACTCACAAGTAGCATATTTAGGAACTAGGAATAGTATTAGTTGAAGATTAGCCGTGTAGCCGCGAGGGAGCACGAACAGAAGGTTACGCCGGTCTGGCGTAGCTGCAGCAGATAAAGAAGCCAACAAAGACTCTTTTATAAGCAGGAAGGGAAGGTGGTGTACACTGGGTGTGGTTGGAAACGGGTATCAGCAGCCCCGTTTCCTTCAACACTTCGTCCTCGTGGGGTTCCACATACTGTTGCATTGATTTTATCGGATCGATCGCACGGACGCCTGCGCCCGTGCTCCCCCAAGTGGTTGATCGATCTGATAGGTTAGAGCACGGTTTCTTATGCAATTGCCCATGCGCCTGGCGAGTTGAAGCTGCGACGCTGGAGCACCGCAGAGGTAAGCTTGATAGGCATCCGACGCCAACCGTCCTCGCATGCGAATGGTGTCTGCGTCAACGCCCGCGTTGTGTAGCTCGGTGGCTCCACCCGTTCGTACTGAGTGTGTCGAAATGTGTTTCGGGTCAACATTGCAATGCGCTGCTGCCTTTCGTAGCGTGGCTGACATCGTTTCTGCTGATAGCGTCCTCTGTGAGCTGATGGAGCATATAGGGGCATCCACCGGCAGGTTTAGCTTGACAGCGTTCCGCAACAGGAGTAGTGCAGCAAACACGGGACATACGGGAGCTTGATCACTCTTGCAGAGACTTCGGCTTGTCGAAATTCCGTTCTGGTCGGCTTTACTCTCCCGTAGGGTGATTTTTACCGAGGACGCCGTCTTGAATTTATCTGTTTTTGATCCGAGGGCGTCGAAGATGGCTACATCTTGTACTTGAAGACAGTAGACGTGTCGTTTGCCTCGTGAGGACAGGAATTCCGCGCCTCGGAGACAAAAGAAGAAGCCCAGCACCGCAGCCTCACAAATGACGCGGTGCTGGGCGATCGACATGTCTGCGACGGCTGCGATTCTCTTGAGCATTTCGACCGATACGGCTCCATGGTGGTTTCTGTGGGGGCTAAGTCGACGCATG
>NW_008649087.1:125837-126413 GCF_000247585.1 Phytophthora nicotianae INRA-310 | reverse complement strand
CATTTTACGCTTCACAGCTTGAATGGTGCCTACATCCCAGGCATCCCTATTATACGAAAGAAACATTAGCACTTCTAGAGTGTTCACGTCCATGCGCCTGGCGAGTTGAAGCTGCGACGATGGAGCACCGCGGAGGTAAGCTTGATAGGCATCTGACGCCCATCGTCCGTGCATGCGAATGGTGTCTGCGTCAACGCCCGCGTTGTGTAGCTCGGTGGCTCCACCCGTTCGTACTGAGTGTGTCGAAATGTGTTTCGGTCAACATTGCAATGCGCTGCTGCCCTTCGTAGCGTGGCTGTCATCGTTTCTGCTGATAGCGTCCTCTGTGAGCCGATGGAGCATATAGGGGCATCCACCGGCAGGTTTAGCTTAACCGCGTTCCGCAACTGGAGTAGGGCAGCAAACACGGGACATACGGGAGCTTGATAACTCTTGGAGAGAGTTCGGCTTGTCGAAATTCCGTTCTGGTCGGCTTTACTCCCCCGTAGGGTGATTTTTACCGAGGACGCCGTCTTGAATTTATCTGTTTTTGATCCGAGGGCGTCGAAGATGGCTACATCTTGTACTTGAAGACAG
>NW_008649087.1:121758-123430 GCF_000247585.1 Phytophthora nicotianae INRA-310 | reverse complement strand
GGTTAATGAGGGTAATGGAGATGAACGGTAAACGGTAGCACGGTGTGAACGGGAAGGTCGCCCCTGAGCGGTTCATTGAGTGAGTTCACGGCGCAGATCGCCCATGTTGTGCTGGATGTGATTGCGTACCACCGGGTCCAGCGAAGCCGGTATGAAGTGCACGTGGTTTGGAAACGCACAATGTTCGTCCGACCGGGAGCTGCATCCTCTGCGTGAGAGATACTTCATGCAGACCGAGAGTCCGTCCTTCTTAGGAAGCGCTTCAATGACGTCGCTCGGAGTTTTTCTCGCGGCTCGAGCCGGCTCGTGGCGGCGGTTGCCGTTGGCAAGATGTAACGTATCATTTGCTGGGCGCGGTCGTTGAGATAGTGTCAGCGAGAGGACACGCTCGGACTGGATGACGTATACGACGCTTTGTAATTCCGGGTCGCGAAAGGAGAGCGTGAGCTTCACTTCCGTGCGGGAGGACGCGCCAGTCCTCGCATCTGATACTGCAGCGGTACGATAATCCTCAAAAACACGATCAAACCAGAAGACAAGTGATTCAACGTCCTGGGCTGCCGACTGGCAGAAACTGCAGAGATTCTCGTCAAACTCGCGAGCTGCACCTACGAGACGGCGTGTGGACTGATCGAAGAATTTCTCGGTGAACACGTGGAGAACTGTAAGAGCGCTCGAGACATCGGCGATTGACCGGGGCCTCTCCGCTTTCGGTAGATGAACGGACGGTGTGAAGTTGTTCAGATTCACCGATGATTTGGTGTACCACTCCCGACGCGCCGCGAAATCCTTTCGTTGAAAAGGGAGGACGGACAGACCACGAGCGCCAAACTCGATCGCGTAGATCCGTACAAAAATGGCGGGGTGGGGTTGGAACTTGGTGGCACGGGACGAAATCATAATATCAACTTAAACGGCTGGATCCTTACCTGTATACGCCGGGGCAGCGATCGAGTCGTGTATCTGCTGCTGAGATGGGGTCGGGTAGAACGCATGCTTAAGCCGGCGAGGGTTGAAGTCGTTCTCGATCACGAGGTCGCCTGAGTTCTCGTAGCGCCGGCGTTGGGGCTCCGCGGCGTTTTCGAGAGTGGCCGGCCGTTTCCTGGAGCCAGATTGGCAGATTGTCAGATAAAAGCGGATCAGATCCGGGTCATCACCAATTGCGGCCAGCACTTTCCCATGATTTGCAGCGCTTGGGGAAACAGGCGTTGAGTCCACAGTGGACGGCTGGAAACTCTGGTTGGTGTGAGCCACTTGGATGGGCTGCTCGATGGAATCCAGTAGTATATCGAGGGCGGTATCATTCTCGTTCGTGTCCGCAGCTGGCCGTGGTTCCGATCGAGCTCGAGGCACTGCATCGGTCGCTGACACGGGGAGGGGCGGAGCGACGGGATCGTCGTCGAAACGACTACCAATGGTACTTTGTACACGTGGTGGCGCGTATTTTTGGCCATCAATGTAGTATGCAAAGTCGTGTCACGGTCTACAGCTAGAAGGAGGTCTCGCCATTCTCGCGGACAGCATCCAGAAGGTCTGCTCAATACAGGGTCAAAGAGCTACATCCGACAAGACAGGACAAGAGGAGCAGACATCGGCGTTCCACGTCTAGAGTGGGACCCGGATGAAGGGAATGAAGAGGTACCTCGCGGTGGACCGCTGCGTGGAAAAGGTT
>NW_008649087.1:93744-96206 GCF_000247585.1 Phytophthora nicotianae INRA-310 | reverse complement strand
ACATTTACGTGTACACCAAGAGTGAATATGTCAACGAGCATATTGCCGAGCTGGACATAGTATCGTGAAGAACAGAAATTTAACATCAAAGTGTCCAAATACCAATTTTGCGTGGATGAGATTCCATGTTTAGGCGACTTTGTCGAACGCAAGGGTGTTCGAATGGACCCAGATAAGGTGACGATTATCACCTAATGACCAGTCCCGAAGACCAAGAAGCAAATGGAAAGATTTTTGGGACAAGCGCTTACGTTTCGAGATTCTGTAAGGATTTTCCGCAGTTCACAGGTCATTTGCATGAATGTATCAAAGGAAAACGTTCTCGAGATGCTATCGAGCTCGATGAGAACCAACTACGCTGTTTTACTGAGTTAAAGAAACGCTTGTCATCACCACTGGTTCATCCAATTGCTTTTACTGGCCGGTAGATGAAAGCTGCAGAGTTGAACTACCCAGTGCGTGAACAAGAAGTACTCGCAATCACGCATGCGCTGAAAACATGGCGTGTATATCTACTGGACAAGCCCTTCATTGTTGAAAGAGATCATAAGAGCATCGAGATGATTATTACACAGTAGACAGCAAATCGACGCATTGCGCGGTGGTTCAATGAACTCGCGGAGTTACGACCCATGCTCAAGTGGATCCGTGGAGAAACTAATGTAGTCGCAGACGCACTATCAAGAAACCCTAACTTTGAGAATAAGGCTGCGCAAGTGAGACTTCAGGAACTTATTGATACGGCCCAAAACGAGAAATTGTGGCAACCATGGTAGCGAACAACATGACAGCGGCACAGTCCGCTAGGAAGATGTATTTATGAAACAAGTACTTACAGCGGGTTATCAAGAAGCTTAAGCTTGGAGACAAGGTCCCACATTAGTCGCTCAATGATGGTGTTTTATACTATCAGACTGGTGAAGATGAAAGTCCGCAACTGTATATTCTGGATGACGAAGGTCTGAGAAACCGTGTCATTTGCGAGAACCATGATACAATAACGGCAGGCCATCCCGGGTCTTACAAGACCTACGTCGTAGTACGAGAAAAGTACTATTGGCCGAAAACGATGAAGTATATCCAGCGTTATTGCAACACTTGTGAAATGTGTCAGAGCAACAAGGCGAGACAAGTGAAACCGCCGGGATTACTTCAACCGCTGGATGTACCAAGGGGTAGATGAATCGACATTTTGATGAATTTCGTGTGTCCTTACCTCCCAGTAAGGTTGGTTGTAACACCATCATGGCCATCGTGGATCGATTGACCAAGCGTGCAAAGTTCATTGCAGCACAGACGACGGACAGCGCAGAAGATTATGCGATTGTTTTCATGAAGAACTATGTAAAGGTCATGGCCTTCCGAAGCCGATTGTGTCTGATCGTAACTCCAAATTTATGTTCAAGTTTTGGCAGGCTGTTATATCTGCTATGGGAACGCTGCACAACCTGTCATCGGCGTTTAAACCACAGACGGATGGACAGACGGAACGTCCAAACCGTTTTATCGGACATTATCTTTGTGGGGTCGTTAACTCAGCCCAGAACGATTGGGATGAGTTTATTCATATGGCAGAGTTTGCCTACAATCGACGTGTGCATGCTACGATTGGTATGTCACCGTTTGAAGCTGATCTTGAGTATTTTCTATGCATGCCCGAAGATGTTTCGTCAGATCCGGAGTTCAAGGAGAAGCAGCAAGAGAGTTTTTACTCCGACAAGAAGCCTTCCTCAAGGTCGCGCAAGACCGTATGAGTGAAGCCCAAGAGCTCATGAAGCATTATTACGACAGGAACAGACTTGTCCAAGACTTTGAGATTGGTGATATGGTGCTACTTGACGGAAAGAACTTGGACATTCGCCACAAGGGGTATGCACAGTCGAAGAAGTTAGCTCCGAGGTTTATTGGACCTTTCCCGGTGCAGAAGAAGGTATCTCGAGTTTCGTATGATTTAGGACTTTTGCAAGGATTGAAGCTGCATTCGGTGTTCCATACCTCACTATTGAAGCCGTACCGCTAAAGACCACAAGCGGAGACAAAAGGTAAACAAGATTGTGTTAGCCGACGGCTCCGAGGGACAACTGGTTGAAGCCGTCATTGGACATCGCAAATACAAGGAAAACCGCAGTACAAAGTCTGGTGGATTGGTAAAACCAAGAAGGAAGCCACTGGAAAGCCCATAGAGAACCTAACGCAAATTCCTGGACTCATAGACCTCTACTGTAAATCAAAGAAAAACAAGAACCCTTTTCTTTAGAAGAAACTCTTCTTCGAAGAGAGGTCATGTGACGTGGTGGTCATCTGGCCTATGGCATGGCAGTGACCAGCCACACCAATTATTTGAGTTCAGCTGGTCAGATTATTCTGGTCGGCGTAAACTTAAAATTGCGTGTCTTTTACATCAGTCTACAATCCTATTTGTCCAAAATCACATGGATTTGCAACAATCAAGTTTCCTTCCG
>NW_008649087.1:89896-91738 GCF_000247585.1 Phytophthora nicotianae INRA-310 | reverse complement strand
TAACAGTGACTAAACCGCGATTAACTTTTTTAGATAGAACAGATGCAACAAATACAACTGCTTCTTGATGGACTCAATGTCGAGATGCACATGTATGCTGTTCGTCCGCGACGAATCGTTGCCCTTGTCACTTGGACCGTCTTTCAATATCTGAGATTGTACAACCGGTTGTGATCAGAAGATTGTGTACACAGTTGTCGTTGTGGCGGACAGCAACATGCGCAAAACTACAACCTCTTGAAGGTACCTCGTGCGTTTGGAATGGTAGACAGACGTCCTTTAGGCCTTATTTTTCTCAATTCTGACTGTTTTTTCGGATAATATGATACAAAAAATATATGCTTAGTTGTTGTACTGGTACAATATTACAGTTTTGCTCATAACCAGCATCCTTTGCATAAGTTTGACTCGCATACGAATATTCGAAACTATTCTAATAGGTTGTCGTTGACACTTTCACTCTCATTTCGTTGTGTAATATCGAGCTCGTGAAGTTGATGTATAGAGGAAGAAGACACCTCTGGTTTCGAAGAAGGATCGGCAGCAACACCATCCCAAGTTTTTCTGCACGCAAGATAGCAGATCATGCTTTGCTGGTAGACGAGGTTTCTCTAGGCGCACCGTTAGGACGGCGGCCGTAGTCTTTGGACTTCAGTTTGCTTTTGGACCTCACACCTCAGTCTCGTTCCTCACAGATAAAAGCATGCGGTTGTTGCTATGGGTCCTCTTGGCGACCTTAATCACCTTCATCTCAAGCTCACACGCTGTCTCCGCCGTTGCTGACTCGGATGAGCCCAAGGTTACGCAGCTGACGATGAAGGATATCGACATCGTGACCCGTCTACTTTTCGTTGAGGACGGTGATGCCGCCAAGCGATTCTTGCGAGGCAATGCAAAGCAAGATTTGACGACAGCTAACAACGATTTGGATGCCAACGATGAGGAGAGAGGGCTCATCCCGTCCACGCTTACAAACCTGATCACAAAGGCGAAGAACGGCTGGGCCAAGTGGAAGGCGAATGCGTTGGAGAAGGCTTTCCAGCATATGATGAAGCTTGGAGAAACCCCCACTTCATTAGCAAAGCGTCTCGAGATTGGAGGGGCCGCCGAACTGAGGTACGAGAAGCTCTACGAGAAATACACAGCCTGGTGGATCAACTACCACACTGTTGCTGGAACCTAAGACGTACATGTAGTACACGCCTCAAGTGTACAACGGAAGGTATACACCAACATTGAAGGCTGTCATTTAATGACCAGTTCATGCGCGTTTTGAAGATGTTACAGCTTCTATCTTTTCGCGAGAAAACAGGCAATTTGAGTTCAACAGACAGCAATTAGATAGGCAAGTGTCAATACTACTGTAGATCGTAACAGAAACGAATCCTATCTCTTGGGTGCATTGATAAACAAACTTTAAAATGCTACTAAACCAGCTCGTATTTTATTTTTACTATCTTCTATATGATTTCAAAGAATCTGTATATTTGTGCTCGCCAGTTTTCGTAAGCAGAGGCGGCAGTTTGTACCCTGGTGTTATAAATTCTGAGTGTTCAACGTGTACAACTGCTGATAGTACAGTGCGTATCCTATCTGCGAATCCGAAAACAGTACCGAAACCTCGAATTCATGCTGGAGACAGTTGCTTTTTTTTCACCACAGAATGCGCATATTCCACTGTGATATTAGAAGACGCTGACCGCGAGAGCTGTTCTTTTAAGACCGGAGTGCTGATGCCAGCAGCCCCAACTGAAAGATGTACAGTTTGCTTGAATATTCATTATTTCAAAGTAAGTAGTGGTCTTCGTCAACCAACCCTGAAATGCTTGCGTCTACAGCATG
>NW_008649087.1:86892-87711 GCF_000247585.1 Phytophthora nicotianae INRA-310 | reverse complement strand
GTATTTTATCGCGTGACTTGATTACGCTGGAGGACGACATTATGGACGCGTTCTCGGACATGTGCAACGCACTAGGTCGACAGAAATATCGAGATGAGTACATCGCAAACGCTCACAACAAGCTGCTTCATGATGTTAAGGCTAGAGACGGATTAGAACGCAGCGTACTGATCCCTCTGTTGGCACTTATGGACGCTTTACGTTCTGACGGATCAGTGGATTCAAGTGCAGTGCCAGCGTCTATGCGAGCAGCAGTGGGGTTGGGTTTGGATGGGAACTACTTGAAGTATATCCAACGATCATGCAAGGCTGTTGCTGCTATCATCGATGCCAGATTCGCGACTCCTTCTCACATTTGTGAAGAGAGATATTTCACATTTCCATCTGGACCCGATTTTGTCAATCGAAAGTGTCGTTCAAGACGAAGACGACGAATGCGAATCGAGAGTATGTGTTCTCGGATCTGATGAAGCTGATGAAAGCCAGCAAGGGTCCATTAGCAGGACGTGACATGATCTACCTCGAGGCTGAGATCAAGAAAGACCCGGAGCTTTTAGACTTGTTTTCGCGTAGTTCGGATTCCAGTCCATCCACAGAGTATGACGACGACAGTACACTATTACATCAGGCAGCTGTCGGCCCTGCGCGTGATGCTAAACTAGTGGAGTGGTTGGTCCAGATGAGAGCGCTGTTCAACCAGCCACTGCATTGCCGAAAGGAGCCGCGACAACGAGACCTCACTTGCCCTCGGAATCTATTACCGAACACTATGGCTATCCACAGCGCGGTAATTGCGGGAGATTGGCAAATGGCAAAGCT
>NW_008649087.1:85458-86792 GCF_000247585.1 Phytophthora nicotianae INRA-310 | reverse complement strand
AAGGAGCCGCGACAACGAGACCTCACTTGCCCTCGGAATCTATTACCGAACACTATGGCTATCCACAGCGCGGTAATTGCGGGAGATTGGCAAATGGCAAAGCTTCTTCTGGAGTGTGACAACATGGTGGACTTGAACACACCCACGTGTCATACCAAAGAAACACTCGCACATTTGGCCGTCAAGTTCGGACACATGGAAGTGTTCGTCGGACTCCACAGGAACGCGGTTGATTTTCGAATCCCGAACGCCAAGGGGCAATTCGTGTGGGAGATGACAGCAGATCGCACATTCTCTGAAAAAATTCGGGATGTCGCGACAGAGATGGAGTTTACTTCCAGGTTGGGCAGGGGGAGGAGAGATAGTCCTGGAGTATTTCAGCAGCAATTGACTCGTCTTGCAGAACAGTCCCGCAAGTTGGTGATTGTTCAGCATGATGACGAGCGCCAAAATGCGTTGGAAGAATTGACTACGAACTCCCCTGTGGCGATCAAGCGGAAAAAGAAATCCACGAAGAGTAAGAAGAGTAACCCAGACGAAAGAGGCGACGCCAGTTCTAATTCATCGGGTACAATCGATTCACCTTCAACTCATGTTTGTGAAGCTAGCGCATCGGCGACCGCCGAGGTGATTGCAGCTTTGCTTGGGATTGTATCGAGACAGACCCCATCCTAGCTCCTGTGAGGGAATTCTGCGCCACAACGATCGATTTCGTCAAATTCGTCGTGCGGACGGCACGGACCAGTCTTTCTGTTGGCAGGGAGGCGCAGGCTAGCGAAGTGCTGGCCGTGCTTGAGAAACGATTGCTGAAGACGCCGTTTTCAGAGCGAGAGCCACCAATATTCCGAGAGATGGTGCAAGGCTATTCGAAGGAGCGATTTGCGATGGAATTGGGCAAGACCACAAGTCCGGATACTTTTCATCGCTTGGAATGGTATCTGAGTACTCCCGTGCAGGATCCTAAGCTTCTGATGACGTTGGATACATTTGTGGGACGTCCATTTTACTTCAAGCTGGTGATCTCGTCTGGAACGAGTGACCAAAATGTGAACTGCTTCGGCGCTTGTATCAAAAGGCTTTCAAAGCTATCTCGCAGCCCTGCACATCCAGTCTACAGATTGAAGAGTTTGCGTTTTCGGCTGGCGGAGTCTTTCGGAATGCTGCAACAGCTTGAGACGGGCGAGTACGACGTTGTGCCGCTTGGAAGTATTTGTATTCAGTGATCTCGTCGTGGAGTTGCAAGGTGATCGAGCTACTCGTACGATGCATCAACAGGTTTTCACGTCGCTAGTAGGCTCTGTGGAGTTTCTGTACCAGTCACTTCCAGTTGATTA
>NW_008649087.1:82001-83638 GCF_000247585.1 Phytophthora nicotianae INRA-310 | reverse complement strand
TTGGTGGGTGAATAGACAGCTATTCACCCACCAAACTGCAAACTATACTTAAACAGGGAGATTGTTGTACGATGTGCCGGCGGCGGTAGCACCATACCTTACGCTATCCCAGCATAAACTTGAATTCCATGAGCTCGTTTTGTAAGGTTGATAACAACAAAGGTTTTTTTTTTGTTTTGCTCTTCACTACACTGGAAGCACAACATGTACAAACCAAAACCAAGTAGAGTAGACATTGCCCAATTGAGAGCTCCAATGTAGATTAGCAATTATAACCAAGTCGGTTATTTTGAATGGTTTCTGAGCACATATCACCATTAAAAAGTAAACTTTTGTGGAATGCATTCAAAAGTAGTAGTTTTTATGCAAATCGCCGTGCACACTAAACGACGAATTCCCTTAAACACAAAAAAGCCGTGATTGCCAATTTCCTACCAAGTCACTGTACGCACTAAAACGAAACCTACAATCAACTGGAAGTGACAACTTAAAGTAGGAAGTTGTGATTTAGGAAATCTCACCTTCAGTCGACCTTCCGCCTCAGCGCTGAGCTAAAATGCTGAGGGTCACAGTACGAACTCGGCATTGGGCCGGATACCGATATCCGGATAGCCACTGGATGGAGGGGTCACCTGACCTCGGCTGGATCTGAAACGACTTCATTTCACATGATATTTGTAAAGGAAACATAGGAGAAAGTAGAAGAAGCATAAGGGGCTCACGACAGATAACAGATAACAGAGCAGAATTTTCCTAGTCCAAGACAGGTGTACACTCTTCCGGTGAGTCCCTGCATAGGACCGGAATTTGTGTGCTGTCGGTACCCGATAGGCATAGCTTGTAGGGTACTCGACTGGCAGCACCAAGAGATTAGGTTGGCCCGGGTAGGGCAAAGAGTCTCGCTCCGCGCAAAGAAAGAACAAGTCCGCCGAGCTCGGCGGCCGGTACACCGTACAGCCCGGGTGCTGTAACACTTCTAGCCGAGTTGCCACTGCGCTCGGTGACCTGTAAAAGCGGTCACACGCAGCCGTCCATCCTTTGGTGGAGGCCACAGGGTTTTGTGAAGGAGATCAGTCGAGTCGAACTCGGCCGTGCCTCAGGGAGTCTGACTTGGTTAGTCGGAACTTGGCGAGAACAAGACCGCACGTCTGTCCCGGTTGGGCCGAACCGCGAGGGGACTACCCTCTGCGGAGGCCATACAAGCGCCGACTTAACTCGGCGAGTTGTTGTGGTTTGTGTAAGGATTCCACACCTGACTGTATTTGTGTGTTCTGCTACGCCACAAAGTACTCGCGGATAACACACTAGTTGCCACTACACAAAGCCCTTTCCTTGCTAGCAAGCTGATTTGTGGAGAGGAGGTCTCATTGTCAGACCACTACGTGAACGGCTTCGCTTAAGCAAGACCTTGCAAAGATTTAGTGGCAACAAAATGTGGCGAAGTGGTTCTGCAAAAATTGCTGATCGCTGAGGTCCTCTTGCACACTGCGCCCGAACTGCCGACTAACGGAGTGGGTACTCCGATCTTCCGTGAAGTTGTAATGCTCACCTTGTGTACCCGTCGGTGGGCCGATTCGCTCTTCGGGTGATCTCGGAAGCGACGCTGGGGCTGGTTTCTTGGACTGTCTGAGTAGACA
>NW_008649087.1:78277-79926 GCF_000247585.1 Phytophthora nicotianae INRA-310 | reverse complement strand
CCGTTACCAAATTAACGGAAAAGCACAATGCCACCGTCCCAATGAAAATGAGAAGTGATTCTCGTTATTTAGTATTACTGAGATTGAAGACATGCCTTTACCTCGAGGCCATCGCAGGGGATGTACCAGCAGTGCTTGGTCACTACGCCTCCGATCGTCATGTCTGGCCACTTTTCCGTGAACTTCCACTTGCTGTCAGCTGTGTGGTACTGCAGCTTGAGCCAGTCCTCCGATCCCTTAACAGAGACGAAGCTGCACTCATCGCCCGTGTACGCCCACTCGTTCATGTCATACTGAGTCGCAAACGTACTCACGAACTCCTTCTTCATACCACCACCTGCACCGTTCTCGACGAAGTGGATGTGCAGCGAATCTGAGTAGCCGTGCCTCTCACCGCGGGTGTGGCCGTAATCGAAAGCGTGAATACTGGTGTACTTTAAAGCGTCAATCCACTTGAGCATGTCGTCCTCATTGTAGTGCTGGATCGAACAGAAGTGAACACTCACGGTCTTCCACGTAGTGGTAGACGCCTTCGGCTCATTGGCGAGCTGGGTCCGCCGGTCTTCGGCCCACTACAGAAACGTGGCCATACTCGTATCGTTCAAGGTGTTGCTTTTTTGACCCACGCGTGACATAACAACACTACCTAGGTTGATGTATAGGAGTGGAAGATCCGCACATGTGAGCAGAAATCTAAAACAGCGAACAAACACATACAGTTGATACAGTCCTCTTTTGATGTGATATCCCAAATAGTGATACCCTGTAGTTAAGGAGGTTGGCTGCTGAACGTCAGCTTACACGTCCAAGTCAAAAATGCATCTAACCTCCAGATTGGTGAGCTGCACCCAGCAACGAGATGCTATCACTACATATAAAGAGGATTGCCTATATACAACTTGGGACAGCGCGCTGGGATAGAGCGAGCAGATCTTTGGAGAGTAGAAAAGCTGTGTTCATCGATTCGGGATACAGTATAATGCATACCTCTGCACGAAGTATTAGACTGCACCGCCAGCAAGCAACGCAAGATTCCGGTAGTTTACCCATTTGTCAATGGTAACAATACAGCGCTTGAGTAACTCAAAGTTTCGGGACGAAATGCTACCTGCATGCATGCATGCTATAACCCATTTTCTTTCCCATTACGAAAGGCAAGGAGGCAGGGCAGCTTTACTTGATACTACACAACAGTGGTTGGTTGGCTGTGGATGGTTGGCAGTGCAATCATCAAGTTAGGCGTTAGTAAACATATGCCGGCGCAATCAACAGACTCCAATTGCTGTCACTTATACAGTACGAGAGACCGTGGGCGTAAACAAAACTGCATAAGAAAAAAAATTACATTTCATCCTGTACTACATGATCCTTCCCATTTTTCATATCCTGTTATATATGATACGGACCGGACTCGGTCCCAATCAAAAGAATTGATTATCCTGTTAAACACTATAGCGTAGTTGCTAATAACGCCGCGTGGTTGATCTAAATGCTCCCTGATCCGCTCTCACCATGCACGCAAAAGCTCTTAAATTTGCCGTCTGAGCACAGGATGCGCGGGTCTTCCGTCAACTGCACCTTCTCCAGAAGGCGTTAGCCGTTGCCTTAATTCCAATATCATTCGACGCGGAGACGCCTTTTTTTTTTTT
>NW_008649087.1:73815-75199 GCF_000247585.1 Phytophthora nicotianae INRA-310 | reverse complement strand
GTCGGAGTAGTGCCCTTCCCTTGATAGTTCGGAGCTTGGCCATCAGGGCTTGGACCTTTGTAATGAGCTCGTCTTCTGTCTTTAGAAAGTCCTTCACCGCCAGATTGAATCGGTGGCTTGCACATCCGATGAACGGGATAGCGCCCTCCTTCCGGCCAATGCACTGGTTGACAGAACTGTTGTCTCCGACCATGAACTTGACAGCGCTCCAGGGCGCGTTGTACCGTGTCAGCGTGTCGGCGATCAGGTCATATTGGCTCTGCGCGCTCAGATCCTCTTCCACCTCCACCGGCGAGAACGCTAACAGAAGAAAGCGTCGAGACAGACACTCTAGGTCATCATAGTACTCGTTTGCGATACTCGTACCGGTAGTACCGGTATTACCACTGTCGAATACCGCGAATATCGCGATGTAGTGCCGGTTGCTACTCGTCCATCCATCGAGGATGAGGCCGAACGCAGATGGCAACTCGTGAGTCACACGTTGCTCAAGCAGCTCAAAAATGAGCACGATGTACCTCGAAAGTGTATCTTCAGATACTAGCGAGAGAGCTGCATTCTGGCGGATCAGCCGGCGCTCAACGAAGGTGAAGGGAAGGCGGTCGCACACGACCCACTCGATCCACCGGTAAAGGTCGCGTGTTCTTGAGCTCACTAGGTGTAGGCGTAGCGGATTTTGACGACGCGACGCTTCCTGGGCCTCTTGCTCATAGTCCTCGTGGTTGCGTCGCAAATGATTCAGTAAGTTCGTGTAGCCTTTTCCCTTCTTGTACTGCTTGTCGCAGGTTGTACACTTGAAAAAACCATTGCCGACGTCAGTGAACAGCATGGAGCAAATTTGGCTGCTTGTGAGAACCATAGTGGACAGGAAGATCTAGGAGCCGGGTTATCGTGAGGTAGTAAAAGTGAATTTGAGAATGGCAAAAGTTTTTCATGAGTCTGGAGGTCAATAGGAGTTCATGCATTGGTGGTGGACGGACAGAGGACACTGGTGGCTGCCGTGGGGCCAACTTTACAATTTAGGTATAAATTATGTACAATTCAAAAATGAATTGGTCTGACAGAATTAATAATTGAATTAAAGTATTATAATGTATTATAACGGACAATATTGTCATCCTCTCAAAAGTAGACACTACTCATACCAAATTTGCATCCACTTTTAGATCACGCCGACGTGCCGTGATACTTTTTTTAGGCACCTTGAAGCTCAAAACAAACTAAGCAGCACCAGAACGAAAATCGACACACAGTAGAACGCATTAAAGAGTATATTTCAGTACGTTGTCTGGCTGCCGAATTAGCTCGAGGCTTTGCGATATCGCTGCAGGAAGACTGGCACTGCAACGGATACTGTAAATCATGACAATAAGTTTTCATTATA
>NW_008649087.1:69389-71590 GCF_000247585.1 Phytophthora nicotianae INRA-310 | reverse complement strand
GCGCTTTCGTACGTCGCATCGATGGAGCTTCCAGACCAGTTCAAAGACATCAAGTAGACCTTATTGTACGAGCCACGAGTCGTTGTGGCTCGAGATGAAGGAGTGAAGATCTTTTCCTCGTAGATCTCCAACATATCGTCGAAGAACGGAATATTCTCCATAAATCCTTGTTGGACTAGTGCATTGTAGAGCTGGCAGAAACCGCGACACGTCGGGGGGAGGTGGCTACTTCCAACAGACCATACATCCAAGTGATTCGGCATCATCTGAGAACATGCAACCAGCGGGTTGGCTCGTGTGATGTCATTCTGAGTCTGCCACTAACGGAATCCGAACAAAAGCTCGCTCATCATGGCGTGTACAGAGTCTCCTTTCTCTGCAGTGGAGCGTCTGGGTATCGTGGCTTCAAGGACCTGCATCAAGTCCTCCGTATGCTTCACTGTAAGGGCGATACTTCGACTAAGTCCAGCGTTACCTTGCAGTGCAGTGACCGACTGCATCCAGCAATACACAGGAACACCAATTGGATGGTCACTTTTCGGGTGACGAAGTAGTCTTCCAACGCCAGCAAGAAGTCCACGACCAGACCAGTTCGTCCTTCAATCTCACGTTTCATAGCTGCGATCTTCCTGACTGTCATAGTGTATAGAAATGGTAGTTGCTGAGCAAGTAGAACGACGCAATGGGTGACATCTGGAAGAACATACTCCGGTGTTCGCTCCTCCCCGTAATTGGTCCGAAAAACCCATCCGGGAGAGCAATGACTCGACATTCTTCTATCGGTGGGAACAGTGGGGCGAGATTGGTTAAAATCATCCATACACTTGTGAAGTCGTGCAGTAGTGTCCCTGGGACGAACTCGAACGTTCCGGTTTCCTCGAAACTCGCTCGTCTCTCCTTGACTGCCTTAGTGATTCGAGCTGCAAGACCTGCCGACGGGTAACACACCAGTACTCCGATCAAATCCTCGGCCAGTTTCAACGTTGGGTAGCGTAATTGGAGCGTGGCTGTCAATTGGTTGGCCATGCGCAGAGCCAGCGTCGCCACGACGGTGGCTTCCATCACGGGTTTCTCCTGGTTTTTCACCTGGTCGTAGACACTGAACACGCCTTCGACCAGCTCCTCCAACTCCATAAAGTAGCACACCACTTCCATCTGCAGATCTTGGGCGAAGGCTTCATCGAATAGTTTCTTCCTCTCGGCTTTGGACTTGTTGGTTGCCCCTTTATCTTTGATGAAGGTCTCTTCGTCCGGCAAATAGTCCTCATCTACCTCTAGAACTTGATAACAGTTCTCAAATCTCCGCAGCTCTTCCTCAATAGGATGTCCCTGCGCCACTTCAATGTACTTCAAGGTGTCGAGCCAGCGTCGTAGTAGTGTGAGGAAGTGCTGGTGACCGCGGTCCTGGTCGGCGAAGAACAGAGCGACGTGTTGGCGTAGTGTGATGGCACATTGACAAGCTCCAAGCGCCTTGGGGAGGTCCTGCAGCAGCTTGGGTTTAAGCGTCGTGGGGTCCTGAGCGATATCCGCCACGACGGCATCGAATGCGTCAAGGTCCGAGCGTTTGCCATCGAAGTGTCCACGGTCCCGTGCACGCAGCAGCTAGTCCAGGAAGAAGGCGGTGGCGCGCTTATTCCGCGAGTACTTGCTCGCCAGGAACGACTGGGCGGAGGGTTGATGCGTTTGGGTTCTCTGCTTGGAGGCGAATTAGAGAATGGTAGGCGTCTAGAGGATTTGAGGTGCGGTGAACCTGATTGTCAGCCGTAGTGCATCACTACGTTTAACTGGTAGAAGGCGGACCACCTCACACGCCACCTTTTAGGATTGTCCACATCTGGATGAACCCTATCGATTTTTTTTTCTTTCAAAGTGAGTTTCTTTAAATACATTCTTAAAATATGCTGTGGGTTAACTTCCAGTTTAAAAAAAATATGTCTCTTTTTAGTTTTGTGGAGTTGTATCGTATTGAGGACGAGTCGCAGCGCCCAGATCAAGCGGCGAGCAGTCATGCTGTAGACGCAAGCATTTCAGGGTTGGTTGACGAAGACCACTACTTACTTTGAAATAATGAATATTCAAGCAAACTGTACATCTTTCAGTTGGGGCTGCTGGCATCAGCACTCCGGTCTTAAAAGAACAGCTCTCGCGGTCAGCGTCTTCTAATATCACAGTGGAATATGCGCATTCTGTGGTGAAAAAAA
>NW_008649087.1:65676-68374 GCF_000247585.1 Phytophthora nicotianae INRA-310 | reverse complement strand
TCCCTCGTATCCTCGAAAGATTCGTCAGCAGACTCTGCGGCGCGGCATGAACCTTCTCAAGGTGATTCCGCCAAATTCCACGCTGTTTCGAGCGTGGAGACGACACAAGTGGTCATCAAGTCGGTTGCCAGGCCTTCTGAAATGGCTAAGCGACGGAGAGTCAGCCAAGAAAACGGTGGCGACGTCGAGGAGCGGTCTTGTGGCGTTAAAGTTGCGGGACGATTGGCACCTCAAGTCGAAGATCCTAAAGTTGCTGGACGGAAGCGCCAGCGCAATGCCAAAGAAGGTGTAAGGAGAACAATGGAGAAAATAGTATGGAGTGGGAGGGCAATTGAGAAAAGTAAACTTGCTGAAGGGGATAAGAGTGATGGTAAAGCTGCAGAAACGGTGGAGAGGGATGATAAAGTTGCTACTCAAGTCGAGAGCTATTTGGTGAAAAAACAGAAGATGGGAGGTGAAAATCTGGAGTTGATCCCGATACAGCAAAGAGATAAGACGGAGGGGAAGCGGAGGATTGAGAGTGCAAATGATGATAACACAACTAAACGGCTACGGTTTGATACAGCGGACCGTGACGACGAACTGAGTGAGCTGCCGCCGAAGAGCCCGATGAAGAAGTTTCACAGGAAGCTCCGTACTGCTATGTTGGATGAGAGTCAGTACTGGATGGCGGTTGATAGATTTTCGCATTTGACTTGAGGTACTGGGCGAACACGAGTCTGGTTTTACAAGATATGTCGATGTGAATAATGGCGCGTTTTCACGAGTTCAATCTCGCAACAGTTATTTCTATGGAAACAGGTGAACGAAAGGAGCGACGGTGACTATTTGTTTGTTCATGGCTGGATTTTACGAGTGAATTTGACGTCCTACCAGGTAAGAATGCTCTATGACTCCAACATCTATTGATGAGCTGGAGTAGTTGTCGATTTCAGCGCTTCAAGATGAACTGAGAATCATTGTGAGTGCTGTACTACTGGCCAGTAAATCTGATTGCGAATATGTCCACCGTGCAGCAAGGCCTGCTGTTTTAGTGCCAGACCGCGTTTGCTTTAACGAAAAATGACATCTATCATCGCGGTACCCACGAAGGTCGTCTTATACTTAGTAATCATGCAATCAATTCCTGGACGACTTTTCTCTACCACCGTTCCGATGAAAATGAGAAGTGAGCTTTGTTTTGCAGCATCAAAAATTGTATCAATCTAGTACTGCTGATGTCAAAGACAATCTTTAGCACGCCTTACCCTCGGAGCCATCACGAGGGATGTACCAGCAGTGCTTCGTCGCCACACCCCCGATCGTCATATCTGCCCAGTTCTCCGTGAACTTCCACTTGCTGTCAGCTGTGTGGTATTGCAGCTTGAGCCAATCCTTCGACCCCTCCACAGAGAAGAAGCCGTACTCGTCGCCCGTGTACGCCCATTCCTTCTTGACGTACTGAGTCGCAAACGACGGAATGGTACTCGCGAATTCCTTCTTCGTACCTCCACCAGCACCATTCTCGACGAAATGGATGCGCAACGAATCCGAGTAGTCGTGCTTCTCTCCGTGGGTGTGGCCGTAAATGAAAGCGTGAATACCGGTACCATTCAGCGCATCGAGCCACTTGTGCATGCCGTCCTCTTTGTAGTGTTGGATCGGACTGAAGTGGCTGTTCACGATCTTCCACGTAGCAGTAGACGCCTTTGCCTGCTTGGTCAGCTGCGTGCGCGAGTCTTCTGCCCACTGCACGAACTTGGCCATACACGTATCGTACATGTCGTTGTCTCCACCACAGCAGTGCTTGTCTCCACGAGCGATGCTGCCGCACCCACCGTTGTCGTCTTTAGCGTACCCGTAGCACTGACAGCAGACGCCATGCGAGCCGGCGATGTCGGCATCGTTCATGTCGATGTTGAAGATGTCGATGCTCACTCCGGTTGCAGCGTCTTCAATACGGCGCACGTAGAAGCGGTCATCCAATGCCCAGCGATTGTCGTTAGGGCTCGTGTAGTCCGCCTGGTACCGGAACTTGTTCTCAAGCCCCTGGAGCATTTCGGCCGTGCTGTTGCATTGGACGAGCTGGTCACCGACGTTGCAGACGTAGTTGGCACCACCGTAGTCATGGTTACCCATGACGTTTACCCAGGGCACATTCTTGATGTTGTCACCGTTGTACCTGGACTCATAGGTCGTTTGGAAACGCGAGTCACGGCTCTCGAGACTGTCGATACCCGTCCAGTAGAAGCTGTCACCGTGTCCAAGGACAGCCTTGGGCTTCACGGCAGTACCGGCTTGGATATCCATAAGCTTTCCTACAATTTCCTGGGCGTGGAGGTCGAAGTTGTTGTATGTGCCACCACAGCAAGAGCTCATGTCCAGAGTTTGACCCCAGTCGCCAACAGCGTAGGCCGCAACGGAGTACTTTGCTGAAGCTGGGTCCACCGACGATCCAGAATTTGACGTCTGAAGAACTCCAGATACAGCACCAGGGTTGCTATTAGAACCACCCTTGGAGCTCTTAAGCCAACAGGTTCCTCCGTTGTAGTTTGTCCAGGTAAACGCACGACAACCGTTCGTCTTGGAGCATATCGAGCAGCACCCGTTCACTGAGGCACTGTGAGCGTTGCCAACGTCAGCACCTTGATAGTCGATATTGGTTTCCAGAGACGAGCAAGTCGCTGTCGATGCCGGAGTCGACGATTGAAGAACCCCC
>NW_008649087.1:61355-64211 GCF_000247585.1 Phytophthora nicotianae INRA-310 | reverse complement strand
GTAGTAATCCCTAGGTTTGGAATACTCCCTCAACAACAATAAGCTAGAGCGGGTCAAGTACGAGCGCTACATGTACATGGTATTCATTCCATACTACACATTCAGAACCCCACGGCCGAGATGACCATCCGTGAGTAAACAGCAGGGCAGCTATCAGAAATGTAAGAGAGAGGTGCAAGTTGGTGTTAGCGCCCCCATTTGCTTACAAACCCAGCATATTGTTCCCTCTCACCCCGTCAAAATTCCTATCCTGGGGTGCTTAACTATGGGAATAGTCTTAACCGCACAGGATATCCGAAGAAATCTAACAAAGACTCTGGTGCGTGTGGCCTTGCATCCTTCCAAGTTCCTCACGGAGTGTGCGCTGCATTTCTCGCAATCCACTCACCGATCTACCCGATATCCCAGTTGCACCTGCACGAACGAGAAGCTTACCAATCCACATGAGATTCTCTTTAATTGCTCCTAGCTCAAGGTCCTCCTCAATACTACGCTCCATATCGTCCTCATCCGGCATTTCTGAGCGGTCTCAGAGCCATCTACAGCCACACCTTGGTTGCCAACTCCGCAGAAGTCTTCATCTTCTGCAGTTGTGTTCTCGCCCGGTGGGTTCAAAAACTCGTCAGCGGACATTGGATCCTTAGCGTGCAGGCGATAATGTCGTCGCAAGCACAGCGGATATAGCATCATCTTCGTCTAGTACTTAGTAAAGCTGTTGTAGTAGTCTAAATACTGGTGTCCTTCCAACACCTTGAAGTGAAATAAGCCAATCTTTTCCATTACTGGATGCTGTTTACTGTTCCAAACTAAGGTACTCGGATCCATTTTTTGTGGTTCATTCATGGACAGGAATACCCTTAGACAGGAATGAAATGGCCGCTCCCAGCGCTATGACTGCCGAGGGGATCGTTTGTATGAAGCGATTACTACCTATTGCCCTTGTGAGAGAGAAGGACAACCCAGCTGCCAGCCGATTTTGCGATCGGGTGGCCCATCGTGTTTGGAAGGAGTAATCTTTGATTGCGTTACCGAATGCATCTCATCATTCATTTGTTCTTTTTACTGTTCGATTGAACAAAAAATACAATCATAGTGTTACTTACCCCACGATATACCTCTTTTAATATATTACTGCTAAACGATGGTCGATGTTTGCAGTCCCACAGATTCCACGAAGGCCATGAGCTCAATTGGTGGCGCCCTACTGTACTCTGTTCCAAAATGCAAGAATTGAGAATTCGTCATTGATGGTGATTGAAGAACGGTTACGTCACATTACTGGTGAGGGTCATGCAGCGACATTGAACAACGGGCTATCCAATCGGCGATCATTTATAAATTCTCAATCTTTTAACCAACCTTTGCCTGTTGAGGGTCAAGATTTGCTGGCACACCCCATTGGTTTAAGTCTAAATCTTGATACAGGAATATCTGGTCGATTGTATTCGCTCTTGTATGTGGCATCATGTGGGGTCATCGTAAACTTTGGATCCGTACGTTTGTTAATCGAAAAAATAAACAATTATTCAAACCTAACTTACACTATCGTTAAATTACTTACCTGTTTATAAAGAGCGAATTTTGAATCAGAAGCGGAAACATGTTGCTCCTCTTGGTGAGTCTTAAAGTTAGAAGGAATATCAGCAAATGTTAAAGGATATTTGACTAGTAGAGATCAATACAAGCCGTATGTGTAAATGGCATGCATGTTAGAAGATTTTGAGGTGGATGAGTCAGCACGCATTAGCTAAAATGTATGTTTTTCAAATATTTATTCTCTAACTGGGATGATCGAGATTGATCATGGCATCACGATCTTGCTACAGTAGATTCTAGGAGGAACGGCTGGTCTCTGTCGTCCAAGTGACACGTATTTGCAGTCTGTGATTGCGCTGGCACATGTATAACGCAAAACTTGATGACGCGCACTGCGAACTATCCACATCCAACTATTATACGGTTGATTCTCGAACAGGGCATGTTTCAAGTAAACCAAGTTGCTCTGCCACCTCACCTTGTGACCGTTTGGGTAAGAGGAAGCAAACTGGATTATAGTATGCATGCATGTATGCTCGTAGAACTTGAGTCACAAACTTTCGTTACTACGAGCGTAATACAGACATTCTTACCGAGGTCTTAGAAATTGAGTGCGCGTGATGATTGTCGTTGTACATGTACAATCTGCCTTAGAACACCTGGCTCGCTGCCTTGCCCGCTCTCATCTGTTACATCGCATGCATGCTATTTGGTCCTGTATCCTGGTGGTGCAGAGGCAACCCGACTCGATGAACATGGCACTTCTCCTCTCTCCAAAGATCTGCTTGCTCCATCCCATCCCATGTTGTCCCAAGTTGGGTACCCAACTGTATTTGCTCGCTCGCTGCATTTGATGTCTGCTTACATATGCGGATCGTCCACTCAGGTAGGCAGCGTTGTTTTTGTCGCGAGTGGAGCAAGCTCGGTTCATCCTCACTATTCATTTTCCAGTGGTCTGAGCAATCCAGCAAACCAGTGAAGAATGCTAAGCTACAAGGAGTTTTTGAACGCTGCGGTGCTTCTCACCTTGGTCGGGATGCCCAGTGCAGCAGCCTCAACATCGGACCCTGCGTCGGCTAAGTACTCGGTGTCTGCTTACGCTGTTGGCGACTGGGGTCAAACTTTGGACATGAGCTCTTGCTGTGGAGGGACGTTCAACAACTACGACCGTCACGCCCAAGCCATTGTCGGTAAGTTAATGGATATCCAAGCCGGTACTGCCGTGAAGCCCAAGGCTGTCCTTGGACACGGTGACAGCTTCTACTGGACGGGTATCGACAGTCTCGAGAGCCGTGACTCGCGTTTCCAAACGACCTATGA
>NW_008649087.1:57556-59586 GCF_000247585.1 Phytophthora nicotianae INRA-310 | reverse complement strand
CAAATTCTCTCTGCGGCGATGAATGTCTTCATTTTGCATTGTGATAGCCCAAGCATTAGTTTTAGCAACGGGCGTAATGAGCTACATATTGGTTCGCCAGCAACAATTAATCAACCAACTAGCTTGGTGGATAGTTCTCGAGCAGAAAGAGTGCGAGCAAATGCACATTAACTGAGATTTACTTCATCTTCCTACGTCGATGTATCCAGTCTTATAAACTCCTTGAAATAGAAAAGCGCCAATAAAATCCAGAGCTTCTCCGGGCGCCAGCACGGCTTTGTTCATAAATGTTGCCCAAAGGAACATAAAGTCAAAATGATACTTATGTAGTTTAGATAAACTATTTGTAGCACGTAAAAGCATGAAATGAGATACTATAATATTATAAACAACCATCACAAATAATATTATTTCAATTAACGAAGAATACTATAATAAATCTTTCACCCCTAAACCGATTCTGGAGGGTTTACATTATATACGCATTCTGACCTGGACTCTGGATTAAAATCCAGAGGCTTTCAACGTGCCTCGCTGAAAAATCAAAAATACAGTCATTTATTGGTCAACCACGGCCATCCGATTGAATATGATGACGTCCTAAGCGGGTGGGTATGGCATTCTAACGTTTACTCTGAGGACACTGCCAGTTTACGACAGAGTCTCGAGGATGCTATAGCAACTGCTTGACAACCGAGTTCCAAGACCTCCCAGAAGACAATCATCTCCATAATCAAGTCACGACAGTTTCTGCATATTACGAACGACGTATTTTCCAAAGAAAGAGCTCCACCCCTCCTTGGCACCATCTAAATGGCCAGCTTTTTGAAGCGTCCGCATTCTGACGTTTCCGGGAGGGGGATGAATATTGGGCAGTGTTACTAGGCATGACACTCAAAACCAGAAACTAAAGAATGGCGAAGCAACCAAGTCGTCGAGGGACATCCAAGCGTGTAGGGGCTTATTGGCATGCTCTGCACCACCCAAGCCTAATCAGGGAGCTGAAACAATGGTTCAGACACATATTCTTGAGAATTCACACTCATGCTTGCGGGGCCAAATTTTCCCTCCCTTGTTGCTGGCGCAAAAGCTAAATTCGGTGTAATAATTTCTGAAGACCCAAAATTAGACCAAAAATTACACCCTTTTTAGTGGACACACGAATCGTTTAAGATTCGAGTTCGTAGGACTTAATATCCCAAATCAAGCATGGGTAACTTCCGCTCGGCTTCATGTACTGCGCAGGAAGGGCTGGTATGGTTCAAGCAGGGTGTTGAAATTCCATGTTTCGAGATTTGAAGTCCCGTGCTATTATTGTGTCAATATTCTCTGCCTAGCTTGCTCTCTTGACGATTTGAATATGTATTCGAGTTCGATACTCGCCAAAACCCGTTCCAATCCCTCAAATGTGCCCAGCCAAACGCGTCACTACGATAACATCACGTGACCCATCCGGTATCGACGTATTTTAGTGGCCCTCATGCATGAACCCAGGCACAAGTCCTTCTTGCGTCGCGTCCCAGCCTGAACCGCTTCATTCTTTAACTTGCTTCGGACAGCACCACAGAAAAAAAGAGTTTAAAGACGGCACGAACAATGCTGAACTGCAAAGTGCCGATTCAATCCACGCTGCTGCTCGCTTTGCTCGGGGCTACACAAGGCGAGACAGCGACTTCAGACCCAGCATCAGCAACATACTCGCTGTCAGCATTTGCCATCGGCGACTGGGGCACAACCGTGACCAAGGGATCCTGCTGCTCACGATCGGCTACGTATAACAACTACGATATCAATGCTGAGGACGTTGTGGCGAATCTGATGGATATCCAGGCGGGTAAGGTAGGCGTAAAGCCGAAGGTGATCATCGGACACGGTGACAACTTCTATTGGACGGGAATCAACAGCCTGGAGGGTCGTGACTCGCGCTTCGCCACGACGTTCGAGGAGAAGTTCAACGGCAACAACATCAAGACGATCCCGTGGGTGAACGTGCTGGGCAACCACGACTACGGTGGTGCCAGTTACGTGTG
>NW_008649087.1:54010-55888 GCF_000247585.1 Phytophthora nicotianae INRA-310 | reverse complement strand
TGGTCATTGTCGTTCGTGTCGACGTTGAAAATGTCGATACTCACACCCGTGGCAGGATCCTTGACTCGGTGGACGTAGAAGCGGCCGTCCATAGCCCAGCGGTTGTCGTTCGGACTGGTATACTCAGATTGCCACTTGAGCTTGTTCTCGAGTCCTTGATACAACTCCGCCGTGTTGTTGCACGGAACGAGCTTATCGCCACTGCTGCAGATGTAATCAGAACCGCCGTAGTCATGGTTGCCCATGACAGCCACCCAGGGGACATTCTTGATGTTGTCTCCATCGTATTTGGCCTCAAATGACGCGGCAAATCGGCTATCACGTTCACCGAGATAGTTGATGCCATTCCAGTAGAAGTTGTCGCCATGAGCAAGAATGGCCTCGGGTACCATGGAAGCTCCAGCTTCCATGTTCATCAAGCTCGCCACAACTTCCTGAGAATTGAGATCGTAGTTCGTGGAATTGCTACCACAGCACGAGCCCTTGTATAATGTCGCTCCCCAGTCCCCGATGCCGAAGACCGAAACGGAGTATTTCGCCTTTGCCGGATCCGACGCCGGAGTCGAAGGCTGGGCTGCCGTAAGCCCCATCTTCATCGGCGTTCCACTCGAACCACCCATTAAGGCTAGCAGCGCCGCAGCGTTCACCAACGTTTTGTAGTTCAGCATTTCTTTCTTCCAGTCACTGGGTTGGGGGTTGCTCTGCTCTAAGGAAAAATGAAGAATGGAGTTGAAAGACAGCCAAAGGAGTAAACTGGAGTTTACGGTACCTGTTACCGTCAAGTGCAAACAAACATACGATCGAATCCTACCACTGGACTGTATGGCAATTCCGTTTACGCACACAGTCCAATTCTTTGTCACCCTTACTCACTCGGATTTGACAACACCCAGGTGGTCAGATCACCAACCATATCTCGCGATTGTGATTGGTACATGCAGCAGTTCGTCGTCATTGTTGCCGTGACGTGCTTGCGTAGTGTATTGACGTAATTGGAAAGCGAACGAATGATCACGATACTTCTCCTCTACGGGTACATGAACACCACTACAATATATTGCAATCATCGATTGAGAGCACTTCTAAATCGAGATATATGGGAAGATATTTTTCGGGTCGCGGGAATGCGCCGTACATTATCGCCCTACACGGAAACAATCTTTTCGCTACCGGCGTTAACCGCAAACAAAACTTGAAGATGCTAAAAAGTGTCGGGGTGTTGGTTAGCGTTTTGAGTCTATCGGGGGTTTAACCCTAGAGAACGACTAACACCAAGTGTAACTCGGGGTTTATGGTGACGAATGCCGTCACGATAGTGGTATGACGTTTGCGCGCTTGAGAGAATGTTGCGAAGTGAGTTCCATTAGAGAAGCAGTATTTAGTCCTGTTCCTACTTCCACTGTTGGTATACAGGGGAGCGTGACCCACGGCACAGCTCCGCAGCACCAACCGTTGGTGCTTGATGACGAACTCCGCCGTTGACGCGGCGTTCGATTACAAACTTGCAGTAGATGGGGTCTTTCTCGGGTGTCGGTAAGGGGCCAAACTAAAGAGGGCCATTTCTAGGGAGGGCCATTTGTAAAAAAAAGGGAAGTATTCGGTGTTATGTGCATAAATGCCAGAAAGAAAAACACATGAAAATTTGTTTTGTTGTCATTGCATCGAGGTATACAAAACTCAATATGTTTCAAAATCGTGTCCGTTGCAGATTCACTTAAAATCCACTGTGTGTGACAGCATACAAAAATCAAGTTGTTTCGAGGTGTGTCCGTAGCAAATAGGCGTGTCCGTTGCATTTTCAAAATGGCGCCCAAGCCAACACTCCCTGCCTGCGGCTACCTAGTAGCATACCTCGGATTGTCCCCGGATACGCTTAAT
>NW_008649087.1:49413-51685 GCF_000247585.1 Phytophthora nicotianae INRA-310 | reverse complement strand
CTTAAACGGGTCAGTATACGGAATTGTAAACGCTGGGCGATTTGGGGGAGATTCATTCAAAGAACCACCCATGACAATTTTGAGTAGAACTCACAATACAGAATCTGCAGGAGTCTTTAGTTAATTCAACATAAATAGAGGATCTCTGAAAAAGCAATCAATAAAAAAAAGTGATCGACATGTTTGTGAATGACTGGTGAACCAAAGAAAATCGGTCAGCACTGACAGTTTTTGAACAGCTAGTTCATATTATCTTCTTTGACGACTCTTTTGGTTAATTTGAGTCCCACTACTCTTTTGACGTTTCGGCTACGGTATGGAAGGCTGCCTATACGGCACAATGTATAGTACGTCGCGTTTTGGTGTTTGCTGCATATACAACGTAATCAGAATATGGATACCAAAGAGCATAATACGTAACAGGAGTTGTATGTTCGTTGCCCAGCACTGATCAAACGTCTTGATGAACTGTGAATCCGCAGCTAAAATACACAATCGCGCAAACTCGGATGACGATTAATTAGCCATGATCACGTGAAGTTACGACAAGACAGCTGAGTTGAGGTGGCATACACAATGCCTACGTTCTACGCACAAAATTGAAGTCGTAAAACTGATTTTCCCGTCTATTATTATAGAATGCAGCAAGCAAGTCAAGGTGTTTGGTGTTCCGAACGTTGGCTACAACCCAGCTTGACAACACCATCCCGAGTTGGATCCTTGTAGGGCTTTTAGTCTTCGGATCTGCACCGCGTAACGGCAACACTGACCGTAAGCCACTTGTTGTGCGTCTTTGTTGTCACTTGCCATGTATTTCTTCATCGACGTATTTGCACAGGATCAGCCAACAGTGAGTTGTTGAGATTACTGCTTCATTCTTCATTTCTCCTGGAAGAGCACCATCGGAAAACAAAACATTCGTGACGACTATGCTGAACTATAGGGCGTTATTCAACGCTGCATTGGTTCTCACCATGATGGGAGCTTCTGGTGCGCTGACGGTCACAGCTGAATTGAGTGTAGGACAAGCGGCGGACCCGTCGTCAGCCCAGTACACGCTGTCTGCCTTCGCTACCGGTGATTGGGGGCCAACATTGTACAAGGGTTCCTGTTGTAGAAGCGACTCCAACAACTACGATCTCCATTCCCAAAAGGTGGTGGCAACGCTAATGGACATCGAAGCTGGAGCTTCCATCACGCCCGAGGCTGTTCTAGCCCACGGCGACAATTTGTACTGGAACGGAATCAACTACCTCAGTGAGCGCGATGGTCGGTTTGCTGCATCATTTGAGGCCAAGTATGATGGAGACAACATCAAGAATGTCCCCTGGGTGGCAGTTATGGGCAACCACGACTATGGTGGCTCTGACTACATCTGCAGCAGTGGAGACAAGCTCGTTCCGTGCAACAGTACGGAGGAGCTGTTTCAAGGTCTCGACAACAAGCTCAAGTGGGAAGCGGAATACAAAAGTCCGAACGACAACCGTTGGCGCATGCAAAACGACCACTTCTACGTCCACCGCATTGAGGACCCAGCCACAGGTGTGAGCATCGACATTTTCAATGTGGACACGAACGATGCCGACGTTCACGGCGCCGATCTCGTCTGCTGCCAGTGCTACGGCTACGCGAAAAGCGACAATTCAGGATGCAACACCGTTACGCGCAACGATAAGTACTGTTTCGGCGGTAACACTGCCATGTTTGACACCTGTATGGCCAAGTTTGCTGAATGGGGTGCGGATTCCCGGGCTCGGTTAGCAAAGGAGGTGAAGCAGTCGACTGCGACCTGGAAGATCGTCAACAGCCACTTCAGTCCTTACGACCACTACTTTGAGGCTGGCATGAACAAGTGGTTTGATGCTCTGAGGCAGTCCGGCGTTCGGGTTTTCTTTCATGGTCACACGCACGGTGAGAAACACGACTACTCGGAGTCTCTGGGAGTTCATTTCGTCGAAAACGGAGCTGGTGGTGGCAGACCTAAGGAATATGCTAGTACAATTCAAGCGTATGCTGCAAAGTACGTGAAGAATGAGTGGGCCTACATTCCTAACGAATACGGCTTCTTCTCGTTGCAAGCGTCGAAAGACTGGCTGAAGCTGCAATACCACACGACGGATGACAAGTGGAACTTCACGGAAAAGTGGGAGGAAATGACGATCGGTGGCGTAGCGACCAAGCACTGCTGGTACATCCCTGCGGATGGATCGGAGGGCAGGGCCTGCTAAAAGCAGAGTGAGAGTTGCTGCCGGTGGCATTCCTCCCTGCTAAC
>NW_008649087.1:44772-46688 GCF_000247585.1 Phytophthora nicotianae INRA-310 | reverse complement strand
CTTGTTCATGTTCTGCTCCGTGTAGTGGTTGAACGGACTGTAGTGGCTGTTGACGATCTTCCACGTCGCCGTCGATTGTTTCACCTTTTCGGCGATCTGCTTGCGACTATCGTCGCCCCACTGCGAGAACTTGCCCATGCACGAGTCAAACATAGCGGTATCACCACCACAACAGTACTGGTGGCCACGGCCAACGTTGCGGCACGTAGCACTGTCGCCGTTCGAGTAGCCGTAGCACTGGCAACAGATCTGCATCGCGCCGTGGATGTCGGCGTCGTTTGTGTCCACGTTGAAGATGTCAATGCTGACACCCGTGGCCGGGTCCTCGATACGGTGCACGTAGAAGTGGTCGTCCAGGTTCCAGCGGTTGTCGTTCGGACTCGTGTACTCCGACTGCCACTTGAACTTGTTGTCCAGTCCCTGGAGTAGAGCGTCGGTGGACTCGCACTTAGCGTTGTTGTCTCCCTGGTTGCACACGTAACTGGCACCACCGTAGTCGTGGTTGCCCAGCACGTTCACCCACGGGATCGTCTTGATGTTGTTGCCGTTGAACTTCTCCTCGAACGTCGTGGCGAAGCGCGAGTCACGGCCCTCCAGGCTGTTGATTCCCGTCCAGTAGAAGTTGTCACCGTGTCCGATGATCACCTTCGGCTTCACGGCGGCATTTCCAGCCTCCGTGTTCATCAAACTGGCCACGACATCTTCGGCGTTGATATCGTAGTTGCTGTAAGTGTCAGAACGCGAGCAGCACGAACCCTTGAAGGTGGTTGTTCCCCAGTCACCAATAGCAAAGGCCGACAGCGAGTACGCAGCGGACGCCGGGTCCGATGTCACCTGGGTGTCCGCTACAACAGCGAGCACGCCCACGTAGCTAGCTAAGAGTTTGGGGGTCAGCATGATCGTACGTCCTTAATAAGGCGTTCAAAGTAAATTGAAGAATGAGGGCAGTGGTTGAGAGCCGCACCACCAGGAAGAGGATATCTGAGGAGGCTTTGGTGTCTCAACGTAGATCAGACTATCCCCATCTGGCAGATTGCAGCTTTGTGATGTTGGTCGTGAGTAAGGCTATCCCCAAGCGGTTGGCAAACGCACTGCGAAAGCCGCACCTGACAGCAGAACTTTTTGAACCGCAAAGTTAACTCGAAAGGTGTCTCTAGCAGGCAAGACACCGCTGTGAATGGGTGCCGTGCATTTGCTTTCGCTTACATGTACCTGTTCCCCGCTACAACCCACAGATAAATGGCACTCTGCCACAGAGGGAGCGACAGCCTTGAGTTCACTACATTGTAAGCCCACGATAGCATGAAGTCTTACGTAGAACGTATCGCATCTGTAGTGTCGCGATTAAGCATAGATTAAGAAATTCCAGTACGAAGTTCAAGTCAAGTTTTGATTCATTTCTGTTTAGCGAAATGTCTGGTTGTGTGGCAAAAACCAGCAAGTGGCTACGAACGACACATCTAAAGCCAGACAACTTAGCATCTACGGCCCTCGCCGCCGTCCGACGGAATGTACCAGCAGTGCTTGGTCTCGACGCCTCCCTGCTTGGTGCTCTGGAAGTTCTCGCCAAACTGCCACGATCTGTCGGCCGTGTGGTACTGCAGCTTAACCCAAGCCTTGGAAGCCTGTAGCGACATAAAGCCGTACTCGTTGCTGCCGTACATCCACTTGTTCTGGACGAACGGAGCCGCGTACGACGGGATACCACTGGCCGACTCCTTCTGGATACCACCACCGGCACCGTTCTCAATGAAGTGAATGCCCAGCGACGAAGAGTAGTCGTGCTTCTCGCCGTGAGTGTGGCCGTTCAACCAGATGTGCACGCCCGAGCCACGAAGGACGTCGAACCATCTCTTCATGTTGTGCTCGGCGTAGTGGTTGTACGGACTGTAGTGGCTGTTGACGATCTTCCACGT
>NW_008649087.1:39604-42507 GCF_000247585.1 Phytophthora nicotianae INRA-310 | reverse complement strand
CCACATGAATTGTTTACTACTGTAAATAGCACAAAAGATCTCGCGAGCTTTGACTTCTCAACAGCACATCGTATCCACATCGCAATGCGGCAGTAAACCAAGGGATTTTTTGTGTATTTATTATGAAGTTTTTACGATCCAAAGAATGTAGCGATGGCGTTTTCCAGAAAGGAAAGTAGTTGTAATAGCGAGCACTTATCATTCTGATAGGCTGCTACGATACAAAGGAAAGTAGCTGTAATAGCGAGCACTTATCATTCTGATAGGCTGCTACGATACTCATTTACCTGAATTAACAAAAAATGCTCACTTAACCTATGATAATAATGCAAAATCAAGTCAGGAGGCATGCTTCAAAAACGACATCCAGTTTGTTGCGCCATCGTTAGAGCACGCCACTACAGTACTTCGTTTGTGCTCAGTGAGTTTACCCACCTATTTGCCCCATCAAGAATCTTCCAAATGCTACAGCTGCAGGCCTTGGGCTTGATATCCCCTTACGTAACGATTTACACGCAGTCCACGGATTTGGAACGAGCTGCGCAGCAATTACATGTATTATATTAGTGTTGAGATCGCAGTTAATAGTTCTCGTTTGTGAAGCGGGTATTCGTTGATGTTCTCGATTACTGTAGATAGATGTCAGCAACAAGTAGTAGAAAGTGAGATTTCGAACAAGGACAGTAGCTTCAACACTGTACATAGTTGGAAATGGAGAGTATCAAAACGAAATGACATTGATCTTAAATGTACTGCAACGAATGCAGTCATTGGAGCATCTACAATGTTTCGGATCCCTATGAACAAGACAAGTCAGCTCGTCTGAGCCACGTTTAGTTTCCAGGGGGCAGCGTCAGGTTGGGGAACGAGTAACCAGCCGGTGCCTTCTCACATCCAGCATCCGGGCCCGAGCACACGGAGCAGATCTGCGAGAACAGGGAACGCTTGCAACCGAACTGGGCACGAGCACACACGGGACTGTTCAGGTAGCACTTGGGGTTGGACGCCGACATGCTCTCAACCGACGGCAGAGGGCTCATGTTGGGGCTCTTGCCGCTGCTGATCAACTGGTTGTACATGGTCACCATTTGCGCGGCACGGTTAGCGTTGGCGTTCTGGTCACCCGGGTTCTTCCAGAAGTCGATGCACTGCTCCACCTCGAAGCCACGGCCAGTGTTTCTGGCCTTGAACTCGATACCGCCGCTCTGGCAGAACTGCTGGTAGTTCTGGAAGCCCATCTTGGTGATACCGACCAGGTCGTCGATGTTGATGTAGCCCAGAATCTTGTAGTTGTACGTGCACTTGACGCCATCAGGCTGCACGCCCATGGGGCACAGACCGCCGTCGTACTGCGCTCTGCACTCGGCCGTCTTGTCCGCACGGTACTTCTGAGCGCACGAGTTGGGGAACGAGCACCAGTAGTTGTTCGGGTAAGGGGCACGCGGGTCCGATCCCTGCGGGTTGCAACCGACGTTCGGGCCGATGTCCTTCGTGCCGTCCAGACCGTAGTAGACCTTGCAGCTCTTGGGGATGTCCGAGCCAGCGTTCGTGCACTTGGCACCGTCCATAGCCACGAAGTCACCGTACTCCGGAGGACTGTGGTTCTCGTAGTACTTGATGGCGTTCGTGGGTTGCACGATGGTCATTTCGTAGAACACGACGTACTGCATGTTGTTCTTACGCTGGCACTTGACCGACTGCTCGTTCACGTTGATGCCCTCGGCCTGCACGTACATGAGCGCGCCTTCCACGGACGCCATGTTAACGGTGTCCAGGTTGTTGACGTAGTTCTGCTCCGTGTTGGAGCCGTACTTGGACAGCCACTGACTCACCTCCGGGTGCCACACGGGGGCGTCACCCTGGACACGGGCCTGGACGACCTTGACAGGCGACATCTTCCAGCCGCCAGTGTTGCCACCAGTGCTGGACTTCTGCACGGTACTGGAGATCGAACCCGGGCTCGACTTGCCGGTGCCCTTGGAGCTCTTCAGCCAGCAGGTACCGCCGTTGTAGCTGGTCCAGGTGAAGGCACCACAGGCGTTGTTGTTGGAGCAGATATTGCAGCACCCGTTGGCGTTAGCACTGGGAGCGCTGCCAACATCAGCACCGCTGTAGTCCACGTTGTTCTCAAGCGACGGACAGGTCGCAGTCGACGACGACGACTGCAACACGCCGGAGACAGCACCGCTGCTGGCCTTAGCCGTGCCCTTGGACTGCTTCAACCAGCACGTACCACGGTTGTAGTTGGTCCACGTGAAGGCGCCACATCCGCTCGTCTTGGAGCAGATCGAGCAGCATCCGTTGGCCGACGAGCTGGGAACACTGCCGACATCAGCACCGCTGTAGTCGACGTTGTTCTCCAAAGGAGGGCAAGATCCCGACGACGATGACGTCTGCAGGACAGCCGACACAGCACCGTTGCTGGACTTAGCCGTACCCTTGGACTGCTTCAACCAACAAGTACCGCCGTTGTAGTTCGTCCACGTGAATGCACCACAGCCATTCGTGCTGGAACAAATCGAGCAGCATCCGTTGGCCGAAGAACTGCGAGCGCTGCCAACGTCAGCACCGCTGTAGTCGACGTTGTTTTCGATGGACGGACAGGTACCCGCGGCCTCCGTGACAGCGGCTAGGACACCGACGGCGAGGATGAGAAGCTTGGCGCCAAGCATATTTGCACGCTCTGGTTAGACCTTTGCAAGCAAATTGATGAATGAGGGATTTCTAAGGCCCAGTGCACAGCTCAGGACCACCAGGACGAAGTCGGGAGAGACCTTCAGGGCATCTGGCACAATGCAACGTTCCCATATGTTGAATTTTAGCCTTTTGGTGTCCGTCGGTAAGGCTTCAACAATCGTTACTCACGGACTTTGCATGCCGATTGTGGGGATTTGAGGATCGGG
>NW_008649087.1:3147-11525 GCF_000247585.1 Phytophthora nicotianae INRA-310 | reverse complement strand
TGAGGCGTGACGAAATGTTCCTCTCTGAACGTTTCCTCGACTGGCAGATCTATGAGTCTCGGAGACGAAATACTACTAGGATTCGTAGTATTTCCCTCGTCTCTCTCTGCCACTTCGTCCATTTCATAAACTTCCGAAGTTTCTTCCGAGATATTGAATGTCGCCGTGTCCTCCGTTGGGGTGGGAGATCTGGACTCGTTCAGATTTCTTTCTTCTGGTGTCTTAAGAGCCGACACCGCAGCGGCAATAGCGGTGGAGATCCCTCCAATGTTGCCGTTAGCATTGCTGCGTTGCTGCTCTCTATGCCGCTTCTCGCAGCGTCTGATGTGCTGGTACAGCACAACGCTCACACGTCGCAGGAAATCGTCGTAGTTAGGTTGCGCGATCGAGGAGACAGAGCTGGGAGGCGCTAGACTCGTGCTGCCCACTACGCGGTCGTCAGGCTTGCGGTACCGTAGCGAGCTTGTCTCGCTCAGTCTGGGGGTGAATACGGTGTGTGTGGGCTGGAACACAGGCTGGAAGCGCACATGCTTGCCTTCGTCTCTGCCGGAGACACCGGGCGGCGTCTCTTCCTCCACGGAGCTCGGCAGCAGTGGCGACAAGGACACACTGAGCGCAGCGTCCGTCATGCGACTGTTGCTGCGAGTATCCACCACCATGTACCGAGGGGAAGCTGCTGCTTGGGCTGCGCTTTGCCAACTGATTGACTCAGATATCCGCAGATCTTGATGGAGAGCCACTCGAAATTCGAAACGGGGATGCGTTTTTATGCGATTTCGCAGGATGGAATCATATGACCTAAAGTCCACTTACTAAAGAGTCGTAGAACGAATGAAAAGTGATATGCATCTCGCTCTGAATAGACAGGGAAACCAGAGAATACAGTTTTCAACTGACGGATACAGAGTGGCAATGCTGCTGGAAACATTATGCAAGTTGGTGTGTGGCTTCCTTTGCTGTTGGTGGGCGTCTTGCGTTGCGCTTGTCGCGGGCTCCTCATCGTCATTCAGTGCTTCTCGACTGTCTCTACGTACCACGTTCCCTCGCGTTGGGGACTATGGCAACGTAAACTCAGTGGCATCCGACTTGTAGTAAGGCGAGAGCTCTTCGAATAAGGCGATGCTAATTAGTATATAGGCATAGTTTCTCTCTCTCCCTCTCTTCAGATAGGAAGTCCGCAGCTCAGTATGGATAGCATACAACTTGCTGCTCGCTCCGCCGTGATGTGAATCGATGGTGGACCGGATCTTACACCTGTTACACGTATATGCTCTTGGCTGGCTGGTTGACTTGCTTCCTTAGAATCACGGACGCCGCGGCAATTTTGGTAGCCAGCTCTTCGTTTGCTTTAACCTGCGTGGAATGGGAGCTAGCTCCGGCCAAAACTATGAATCAACACAAGTGTGACTGCAAACAGACCACTGATCGACATCTTGGGGTAATGTTACCATCGGAAGGAGTGCGTCTAGAACTCACAACTCTTTTGTCCTAAAAGCAGACAAAAAGATAGCATACTTTATGTATTTCAATTCACTGACTGCTCTAGTCTAGTTAGTCTGTTTTCAACTTTGGCCCATAAACGATAAGGGGATTGTACGTCGGGCCGTGAAAGAACTCGTAGAACCTCAGGTAGTTGACGTAGATGCGATAGTTCTTGTCGCCTATGCCTGTCGTCGAGATAACGTTCAGCTTGTAGTACATCATCTCTGGAGTTCGCTTGTTCGCAGCCCATACAAGGAATCGGAAATACCAGAACGGTGTCCGGAAATATTTGTCGAATTTTTCCTTGGCTTTCGTGTAATACTTCAGTACTTTTGCCCACCATTCCTTCTCGCCTCCTTCACCTCTTCCATGGGTGTAAATAGTTTCATCTTTTGTCACAAGTCTCTTGAGTGCTATTCGCACGCTCGCGGGTATGATCTCCCTCGCCTCGTCATTCGCAGTTGTAGCATCGCTTCGCAGATATCTCTTTTGACGTTCATGGCCGCCTTGAGTTGATAATAGACCATCGATCGGCGCAACCATGGCAGTGCTCGTTCGGTCAGCACCCATAGTGGCGGAGCTAGCGTCGCAGCTCGCTAGAAGGAGGGCTGTTATCACCAACAGGAGGCTCACGCAGTCTACGAGGCGCATTGCGGCTCGTGTAGCTTCTGACAACACGCGCTACTTCTTTCGTGGTGAGCGGACTGTCAGACGTGCGCAAGAAAATGATACTGCGCGAATCGCAGTCTGTGGAACTCGCGCACAACTCTTGTCATTCTGAATCATGACTTGATCGCAGAAAATTTTTCTGAAAATGGCTTCCTAGCTCCTTGGATTGTCATAGTGGTCGTGGTGTCCAATCACCCGCCGGCGTTTGAGTGTGTCTTCCAGTCGAACCTATCTCAAGATTTAGATTGCATTTTAGTAAGTATATGCCGCTCAAAGCCGTGTTCCTGGATAGGTTTAGCGACCATCTGGTGAAATATACCACGATTGTCTTGTAGTATAATTTATACTGTATAAAAACTAATGCCGTGCCGTGCCCGGAGAAGCTCTGAATATTTGCGTATTAGCGTTTAGTTTAACTACTGTAGTTTATTTGACGTGACCAGTGGACGTAAGTTTGTTGCTGAGCAAGGCGGCCGAGGGCAACTTGCCACTTCTAAGTGAAAATCAATTTTTCAGCCAATCAAGCTTCGGTATAAGGAATGTTGTGCGAAGGTCGCTTTTCACCGACTGGGTCAACATTCGCTGATTTTGAATAAACGTAAGACGGGTTATAAAGTTTTCCGTTTTATAATTTGAATTTTCCTAATCTACGCTAAGTTCGAAGGTCTGATGGGTACGCTTTATTTATTTATATAGGATCTTCGACGGTCCGCGATTGCCCCTAAAACTCTGAATATAAATATTCAGAGAATTCATGTACCACTCTCCTGGATAGCTTTAGTGACCCGGCCGACACAAAAGTCCGGCAGACATAGTTGTGCAATTCACAATCATTACTGTTCAGCCAATCTAATACGTTTATTTGACTTGGTCTTTGTATTCCAAATGCTTATGAGTATTTACTGTCATTTTGTGAAATTTTATGGTCCATTTAGTGTGTTAAATATCTTGTGACACCGTCGTAAATTTACTATGGAGGATGGCATTCAGTGGTGCCGGATTTATCTGTCGTTGTCTGTACAGTACACAGAACAATGCGGAGTTATCATAAATCAGTAGGCAAGTGGGAGCATTAATTCTGTAATCATTGACCTCTTCGGTTCGCTTATTGAGCTATTATCATGGTGTCGGGAATGCAGCATCATACGGGGATTGTGTTGCTCCCACCAAAAGGGATATTTATCAAGAGAATGATACAACGAGCGATCAATTTATCAGAAGAAGATACAAAAAATCTGATTGGCCAGGATAAAATGCGCTTCATTCATTCATAAAAAACCTTGGGGAATATCATAAAACAGCAGGAACAGGAAGACAGAGAACTATTGTCGACGCGTGGCCCCAACGACGTCAGGCGCGCAGTTCACCACCACGCACACAACATGTGCATCGTGGTAGTTTGTACACTGCACCAGTTACAGACGGAGAGATTTCCGTGGGCGGTTTGAGGTGTAGATCGACTTCTCGAGGGTCAAGTTTGGCCAATAGTGCTCTTACTCCGCTCACATACAGAGGTACGCGCCAAATCTGCATCACTATGTTGTCAACACTAATCTCTCGTACACGATACTGCATTAAAATAAGTATTATGTGATACTGACAGCTTTGGATTGAAGAATTTTATTGCACCCTCAGACATGGCATTCACTACCCAGCGTTGCTGCTAAATGCACACTCCTCTCATAACGGTTTATTGCTATTTGATTAAATAGTGAGCTCTAATAACAAAATTTCAATATGAGAAAGGTGTTATTGTTCTCGGCTCGTTCTTGCTCGACGGCCATTCGTTCAAAGATTCTCCAGCTACTACTCAAGGATGCTTTTGATACTACTGAGCTAGTAACAGTCTGAGGTGTGGTAATAAAGCCCGGTGCTGCGAAGACGAGGGAGAAAGCCATCGAAAGGGGGAGCTGGAGATGGCACTTTTCTTACTAGAACTTACTCGGTACGTGCTCGGCTACTAATGACTCGTTGCGTTCCAGCTAACAACTTCTAACCTCTTGGTGGGATATGAGGTGGTGGAGGATATATTGCAGCGTGTGCAGGGTCTTTCAAGGTAATCGTTCACACCGGTTCACACTGGTTGCCGTCTCTTACAATACTCCGTGTTGTTATACGTTCCTTCAGGATATTGAAGATAATATTTTCACAATGCCGGCACCAATTATTTTTCATACTATGTGTATACTTCGTTGATCACTTGTAGGTTTTGATCTCTCTTTCATATTCTGCGCTTCTTCCACAGGTAGTGAATAGACATTCTCCAACAATGTAAATACCTGGCGCGATTCTTACCCCAGCTTTCTCTATCTCCATCAGTGGTGTCGTGCAGTTCCTCACGTTATGACCGGCTTCTTGACAGCGGCTGCATGTGTACGTTTCCCGTTTGCTTCTCCTCGCGCCCTTTACTTGCGAGTTGAAAAACTCTGCAATTGTCTTGCTATCATCATCGCTGTGTACATCACTAGGCACACACTGACGAACTATTCGAGCAGATGACCCAGCGCATTCACCTCGGTTTGGCGTTCTTCTTTTACCAGTTGCAAAGTCTCTGCCTTCTTTCGAACGCTTGCGTGATTGTCCAGCTTGGCGATGTAACGGTGGGGGCTTGACTTCGTTTGTCTGCTAAAGTTCCTCGCACAGAGGAAGACCGATAGCAGTGGAGTCAAAGGTCTCTACCATTATCGACACAGTGTAAGCTTCATGGAAGTAGTGCTTGATATCATAGGCCGGAAGTCCACTGTTTTTCTGCTTTGATCTCCACAAGCGGCTGCCTGCATGTGACGGCAAGGGACTTGCATTTGCTCAGCAACTGTGCATCGGGTGCAAGTTCAACAGTCCATGTTAACTTCGCAGAGATGTGCGTCCCCACCTAGACCGCGGCTATCGAAGGTGCCAAAAACGTAGAAGAGAGACTCGTCTTCCTGCACTATTGTCTGGCGAGCTACCATTTCTTTCTCCATTTCGAACTCCTTCAGAGCGTGAGTAGTGATATCACGACTTGCACTATTCCACTCCTAGACGAGCTCCTTAAGCTTTTGCAAAACTTTGAGCGCTCGTGTACAGTACGCCATGACTGAACCTAGCACAAGTTGTGTCCGCACACGTCCCCATAGTAGCCCGTTGTTCTCTCCTTGGACAGCACTCGTAGTGCGGATACCAAACAGAGGCAAAGCGTCGCTGTGCTTTGAGATAGACGACCAGTTATCCTCTATCCACTTTGTTTCCTCTGCTGTTGCCTTCATATTACCGACAACACTCCAATCTGTGGGATGAATACTGCAAAGGTAGCTCCAAACGTGCTCCTCGACGACTTTCTCCGCGACAACCTTTGAAATTCCGGCAGGATACTTGGATGCTATCTTAGCTTTGATGAGCTCATACCCTTCGGTTGTTGAAGCGCCTTGAAGCGAAAAAATATCGTCGTTTACAGACTTCAAGTTTAATTTCAGAGGCTTGAACTTGTCCATGGTGTTAAACCTGATATGCAGTGTGCAGAACTTCAAGTGTATTTTCATGTTGATGCAAAGCAACAAGACTTGAGCTGCTAGCTGTTTTCCTCTGTCGCAAACGCAAGCAGAATGTTCATCTTTATACCAGCGACAATACAGTTTCCGAAAAACCAGGCAAAGTTGTCGATGGTCTCTTTGTGAATGTAGGCCACGGCAATAGGTACATTTTGCTTGTTCCCGTCCTTACAAATGCCATCGTACGACAGATCCTTCATGTTCGTGCCATCGCACTCCCAAACAGGTAAAAGTGCGTCTTGCACATTCACAGCACTACCAATAGATGAGAAGGCCCTATAAAACCTCCCCTCTGAGTCCAACTGACAGCAAACCCGTGACCCAGGGTTTTCCGTGCAAACTCGCGTAGAAAACTGGGAAGGCGTCCGTACTCAGCTACCGGGTCAATTTGGTTTTTATTTTTTGCTTGTATAATGGTACGGTAGGCCATTGTAGGTTGCTTGGAAATGTCGATACTGTGAATTTCACTCATTGTCTTTACTACCCGCGCTAGTGAAGTGCTATGACCAGGAAGAATAGCTCCACGAAAACCAGCATGCTCCAGCAGAAACTCAGTAGTCATTACAGCGATCCCAGGGCAAAGTTGTGAGTGGCTCAGCTCCATTTTAGAGATATACCATGATCCACTTGGAATATGTGAGAGTTTAGTTGTAGGCTTTTTCCGCCGCTGTATGGTCGCTTTTTAAGTAATTTTAGATCGACGTTTGCGTGACAAAGTTATGAACCAGTTACAACCTCTTTTGTGCTCAGAACACAGTCATTTTACGTGAGCTCCGCCACCTCCTTTTTTCCTCTCGACACTTTTACTCATGTTAAAGGCGTAGTGCTTGATAAAAGAACCTGCCGTCTCCAAACACACAAAGGGTATGCGCTGCTCAGGTTCTGCATATCCAAAGTGAGATTTCAAATCAAACTTGTGCGCCTTACCCTCTGAGGAACTCATCCTAACCGGCGAAAGCTTATGCCTGCAGTCGTTGGCTTGTGATAGAAGCCTTCTACCAACCTTCGTACTAACGACAGGTTTATACTGGAATACCTCAGAATGAGTACCCAAACAGGATTAATTTTAACTAGTGCAAATTTAGAGAGACCCCGCCATTTTATTCTGACCAATCAGATTCTTTGTATCTGCTTCTGATAAATTGGTCGCTCGTTGTATCATTCTCCTGATAAATATCCCCACCAAAAGTGACACAAAATGATAGGATCAAATTAATGGGTACAGTGTGATGGCGTCCTTAATTTACTTGAAACTGTCTGCTGTAACATATTTCATTATAGGTACCACGCGAGTCCACCAATGGCATTGCTTAAAAAAAACAGTTGTTGTCCAGCGGATTCATAGAGAGGAGGGCAAAACACTGTAGCTAAATATGTACGTTATAAACTTCAATTTTTTTAAAAAAATACTTGGCGATCATTTAAAAGTGCGCACCTAAAAGTGCTAATTCTTTGCCTTGTGGTGTTTGGTAAATTTTTGGTTTGATCACCGAAAGTATGAATATATATATTAAATAAAAGATTCCAGTTGCCTTCTCGTCACCTTCGGCCATGATGCTTATTTGACGCTCTAGAGCTTCCACTTTGTACAAATAGCGCATGCGCAAGTAGTCCAACACATCATAAAGGGAGTCGTTCCAGAAGTCGCTCCAGCTTTGAAGAGTAGCCCCAAACAGCTGCAGCTCTAACACAACAAGACACCACACGCCACACGACGAATTGTCCTTCTGAAAACAGCCAGTAACGACTTCGTAGGAAAGTCTGTCCTCGATTCCGAGCATGGGCTCGACAATAGCACCCACTGCACTCTTCAGTTGCGACAGGTTGCTCTTCAGTTGCATGTGGTCAAACAGGTAGCAGGTAGTCGTGTCGAGGTTCACGAAGAATGCCCTCCCCCCCCAGTAATATCTAAGTTGCTCGCACTGATTACCTTCTTGATTCCGGGGACTGCAGCCCTGTATCCTTTTGCCGTTCTCATCTTTTGGTCTGGGTGGTCAAAGTCGTGGAATCTTGGGTTTACAATGCTGACTGCTTTGTACGACTCACGCAAAGCAAGGAGTCCGCCAATAATTGACCTTGAGTGTAGCCATAAGGTCTCGCGAAAGTCTAGGAACTCAGTGCCATACTGAGCATGTGCTGCCAGCAGACCGACCATCATCTTCTTAGTCAGGGTCAGATGTATTGTTCGAGACGCTCGCTTCGTCTTCTTCGTCAAGCTGCTCCAGTATTTGTTCCAGAACCGTTTGACGGTGAGTGTCGTCACCAGATTCTTCATCATCAGACTGAAGACATCGCAGCAAGCTTGCTTCCCAACGCTCGTCGTCGGCACGACGGTTTCGAGCCGGCTCATCGCTTAGTATGATTGGTTTGTAATCTGGAAACCGATCTCCATATACCTCACGTAACCCACGATACGGCTGTGCGGTCAACCGCTTCCCGCTATGAACAACTTGCTGGAGTGGAGGGAGTCGACTCACTGGAGCGTGCAAGTGTGGCTGTTGCCCTCACTTCTGCCGTCGCATCATTTCGCGTTGAGTCTCCGCCTCTTGCTGGCGGGACGCTAAGCCGGGATGCGGCACCGGTAGCTCACTGTCTGCAATTAAACAATCTAGAAAAGCATATTTCTTTTTGTCATTTGAACCCGAGCTTTGTGTGCTATTGTCAACCAAAATATTTCAGTAATGCAGAGGAACTTACATC
>NW_008649087.1:0-2982 GCF_000247585.1 Phytophthora nicotianae INRA-310 | reverse complement strand
ATGTGGAATTGGGACGGAGCCTCTTTCGACGCGTGCCGTCGAAATCAAGTTAAACAAAGTCGTCATTATTACCTCGATCTACTCGAAGTAATAATGACGACTTTGTTTAACTTGATTTTATGATTGTCAACCGGGTATTGTACTGTACAACACAACTAGGTATTAGAGCGATATCAGATATGTGAACTTGTAAACGTGGAGTGTGTCGCGCGATACAACTTAAGCATGGTGCTTAATAACGAGGAGCGGCGCAGGCGGAACCGGTTGGCGAGTCAGAGATGGCGAGCTCGGGAAACGTCGACGGAAAGAGCAGCAAGACTTCGTCGCAACCGGGAGAGACAACATCAACGTAGAGCAGATAGCGGCCGCACGCCGTGGCGATCCATCTCATTCTGGATTTTGCAGAGTACAATACAAGCAAGAGTTCAAAGGAAGTATTATCTTCCCTCGCAAGTGTGTTCATTCGGATCCCACTACAAAGTTATCTTTAGTTTCCAAAGGAAACAACTACTACAAGTGTAACCGCTGGTGCTGCTGCAGCAGCAACACAGCAGGGAGTGAGTGCTGCCGGATCAACCCACCAGCCTACCAACACAAGTCAAGCACCACGACCAAGGACAACGGTCGGTGTTTCAACGGAACAAGCGGGCCAAGCCAAGCCAACGCAGAGCAAGGGCAAGAAACCCGTGCTCAACGGAGGTGCAAACAGGACACGACGATCTGGAGCTCCACCAGCTTCTAACAGGTCAAGCATTGGATCGATGTCGTGGACTGCGAACCTGGAACTAGATTACCCCACGGTTGCCCACCCGATCTTTGCGGTCACTGTGGCGCCGAAGGTGGAAGACATCTCGCACGAAGCGGTTACCCGATGGGTCGATCTACGTCTGGAGTACGAAGAGATCATGAGGGCGCGCTGTGATTCGTCAGGAGAAGACTTGAAGTCCGTCATGCGTTCTGTGAAGAACTCGTTTGACGACAGCTTCCTCGACACGTTGTGTGAGACGAAATGGGAAAAGACAAAGGATGAACTTACCGATGAGTTTATCTGAAACTGGGTCATGGATACAGTACGGAACTTCAAAAACAATGATTTACCAAACATTGACGAGCTGTTCCAAGACCAGTTAGTGATGTCGACTACCAAGTCCGATATCGATGCACGGGTTATGGACTACTTTCATCTGTGCATCACGATTGTGAAGACCAATGGATTAGTAACTTTGTTCTCAGACGAGGAAGGAACTAAGAAAAAAGTGTAAGGTGTTGTTAAATTGCCTGCCTGGAGAATTGAAGAATCGAGTGAAGAACGAGATTGACTTCAGATTTCCCGCCGCTAAGTCCAACATGTCGGTACCGTTCAAGGCCGTGAGTTAGACAGCTTTGGAGATAGACCGTGAAGACAAATTCCTGATCAGGAACAAAAGACGTTCTCAGGCCACGGAACTGAAGCCAACGGCAACCTCACGACCATCGAAAAGAGCCAAAATCGTGAGGGATAAGCGAGTCGTTCGCGAATCTGGAACTCCGGCTGCACCGCGAATATTTTGGACCAACTCAGAGAGAAACACCCCGGCCTAAAAGGAGGATGTTGGACCTGCGGAGGTCAGCATCGGCAAGTCGACTGCCTCAAAAAGGCCGAAGCCGATGCCGTTGCTACCAGGAAGCCGAGTAAAGGGAGGCAATGTAAAGCTAAGAAGGACTAGCTAGTGTCCACCTGGTCGAACGGGGCAACCCCCGATTTTTGTGTGTCGATGGGGTTGTCGATGTGGAATACTGTGCAGACTCTGGGGCAGAGACATCGTGTATCAGCTCTACGACTCTAAAGAAAATTAAAAAACAAGGTGTGAATTGTGACGCTGAGCGATTGGAGAACCCGATCGAGTGCAGACTGCCGCGTGGTGAGAAGACGTGGGCACGTGAGACGACAAAGTTGAAGTTGTCGCTCATGACAGCGGCAGGATCTGTCAATATTAACAAACCTGTGCCATGTTTGGTACGGGAAAGAGATGATGATGAATTTTTCATTGGAGATGACGTGCTGAAGTTTATTGGCATTGATGTCGAGAGACAATTGGAACTTTTGGCGACACCGAATTGCAATGATGGAGATGATGGCGAAGAAACGCCGGATGTGATGGCAGGAGGAAACGACGCTGAGGTTATCCGAGTTGCTGTTGAGGCAATGCTTCAGCGAGCACTGGATGAAGGCTTTCCCGCCGAAAAACTTGAGCGGTTGTGCACAATTGTGATGCGTACGATGTCTGGAGAATCGTACTTGGTAATGATCCCCCTGCAAAGGTCGAGTCGATGAAGATCAAGATGAAGACGGGTTGTAGGCCATACAAGGCGATGGATCGCAAGTATGCGCCGGAATACCAGGCGTTTCTGGAGTCGTTTAACGACATGCTGGTCAAACTCGGGTGGGTGTACGAGAATCCAACGAGTCGCTGGGTCTGTGCTGCACTACCATTACGCAAGCGTGGCGATGGTGGCTTTCGTCAGACTGTCGACTACAAACCTTTTAACGCTCAGACTGAGGTTATGGCGGGTCTTATGCCGAACCTTCATGTGGACTTGGAGAAAGTGAGAGGTAGCAGACACTTTGGGCTGTTTGACTTCATTAAAGGGTACTGGCAGCTCGCGCTTGCCAAGGAGTGCCAGGAACTGGTGTCCTACATGACACGCAGAAATATCTACACACCTACTCGGGTCCCTCAAGGAAGTGCTGATGCAGCACTGTATTTTCAGTCAACAACCGAGCGGTGCTACGCGGCGCTGTTGTTTAAGCACCTGTTAGTATGGATAGATGACTTGCTGCTGTATGCTGCGGACATTGATACGTACCTCGATAAACTGCAATAACTGCTACAACTGACAGCACAATTCGGTTTCAAGCTCAGTGTAGCCAAGTCCTGCATGTACATGCGTGAAGATAAATGGTGCGGCAAAGTTATAGATGGTGAAGGGGTGAACCATGAC
>NW_008649086.1:147989-149596 GCF_000247585.1 Phytophthora nicotianae INRA-310 | reverse complement strand
CAACAAAACCAGTATGGTCCACGGCAGCAAAAATCGATCGACGTTTTCCACGAGAGAATGGAAGCTTAACAATGCACTTAGTATTGCGTGCTGACCAACCATAGCGACAGTAAGCATGGCGGCCATCCTAAATAGAGTTTTTATAACTATGAAATATACCCCTCTTTTGCCAAAACATGTGCAAAGCACAATAATCTGTATCAAAACAATTATTGGTTGTATCATTCTAGTTTCTACCAGATCAACAGAGAATAATGGATATTTCAGAACAATACCCGGGGTACTATTTAAAAGTACCCCTTTCGATTCGCAAAAAGGTTACTCTGTATTCAAAAGGTTACACTTTGTCCTTGCGTCGTACTCGTCGATTAAAGCGATATCATGAAAGCATCATGAAGCTCGTCGAGGTCGAAGCCGTCGCCTTCTTCCTGGCTTTCACCACGAGCTTCCCGCTTTGCACGGAACAACATCGTGGCATGAAACGTGCCAATCCATCCAATTCCCGGTGATCCCTAAGGCAGCTACAGAGTTCTCACTGTGGTGCTGTCAGTGCCACGCACGCTTTTTTGATCCACTGACAGACTGTACCTACCAATGGCATACGCGGGTTACCGAACTGCGTGCCCGACCTTGTCACTCTCCTTCCACCCATTAATCTCTATGTAGAGTAGATCTTGAAAATGCTACATACTATACATTCGGTTACTAGTGTTCGTGGGGCCCGCTACGCGGGCGCGTGGTCTTATATAAATACGACTAAGCTAAATCGTAGTATTAGTTGGGTAAAAAAAATGGTAAAATCATCATTTAGATCACATTTAGCAGAAAATAAATAATTTGTTACTAAATCCCCGTGTATTACAGAGTTATCTACTGAAAAATCTCTCTGTACAAATTTTTTTGGTGTGCACCGCGCTGTCAACAAAGTCTCTCGGATCAATGGCTATCTTAATCGCCTTTCTGGATGTTACTCGAGATAGGGCAACGTATAGCTGTTCGTGTGCGAACACAGATGTTTCCAGGTAGATACCTTCGTGGTGAATTGACTGACCTTGCGCCTTGTTAATCGTTATCGCAAACGCTAGTACTACCGGGAACTGTTTGCGTCGAAGGATAAACGGAAATTATTTATCCTCGTCATCGCTCAGAAACACGATACGCGGGATAAACACGCGTTGTCCACGTCGAGGTCCAGACATTATAGTCGCGTCAATGCATTTCTCTCGCAAAGATACTAAGAGCGTGTTGAGTGTAGGAAGGGCCAGCGCTCTTGAGCACTTAGAGTTTGAGCGAGTCGAGAGCTGAATAGCAGAAGACGAGTGTTTGAGTTGTAGCAAGTAAATTGCAAAGTGATTCATGTTAAGCTCCTTCGAGCTTCTGTGTCTGTGAAAAGGAGGAAAGCCTATGGCTACAAAACCCCCGTGAACTTACTCTACTGGCCACACTGCACGTTCCTGGAAGTGGCTCCAGTTTGGATAGCCATCCAAACTGGGTGTTGTGGATTCCTTCAACATTCCACAGAGTGCATGTAGGCGACCAACAGTAGATGTCCAGCCAAAAACACAGCCTAACACAGGCCTCATCCCCGCAGAGCAAAGTGACCGCCA